>NW_027675413.1:457500-662500 GCF_965601325.2 Salmo salar
TTTTTTGTAGTGGTTGATCCATTTTTTTCATCAAATCAAGTCTGACATTTTGAAGTGGAAATTACAAACGTTAGAAGCCTTTATAAAGCCTTGCAGTGGTTTAATAATTTCTTTAAACAATAAAATTACATTTCCCAACATTTCTGAATATGGATATATAGCATTTTGGAATGAAACACTTGTTTCCCCATCTGAGATCAGAGTAGATGAGAGATGTAATGTTTGTCTCTGTTGTGTTGAAGACCAATCAAGCAGGAGAGACCAGCCTCCCCTGTACCCAGCTGTGTGTCCATGAAGAGTGACAAGTCTATGAATCTACCTATGAAGTTTAGAGAGGGAGACTTTTCTACTGAACAAAGGTAAGAAGAACTCATGGGTCATGGTCAGTGAGTTAAACAACACTGTCTCTAGTCATTTCTCCTCTCCCATTTTCACATTTCTTTTGGTTGTTTTCATAATCCATAGGCTAATACTTTAGTCCATTTTCATAGTCCTAAAACAGTGTGTGTGTGTGTGTGTGTGTGTGTGTGTGTGTGTGTGTGTGTGTGTGTGTGTGTGTGTGTGTGTGTGTGTGTGTGTGTGTGTGTGTGTGTGTGTGTGTGTGTGTGTGTGTGTGTGTGTGTGTGTGTGTGTGTGTGTGTGTGTGTGTGTGTGTGTGTGTGTGTGTGTGTGTGTGTGTACTGTAATCTCATGTTTTGTCCACAGAAACCAACAGGAGAGATCAGAGTCAGAGATTCTCAGTGGTCAGTCTTCCCAGAGTCATCAAACAGACCTGGACTCTATATTCAGTGTATGTGATCCTGTTATTAACATTTGTTTTAGTTTACTTCAAGTAAAGTTGATCTGTCAATTATTCATTAATGTGTTAATGAGAAAGCATTTCTTCTCTTGCTTAACTTATTTACTTGATTTATTTCAGTTGCTTGAAGAGAAAATGACGACATTTGTGAAGAACGAGCTGAAGATGTTCAAGAGGATTCTTAGTCCAGAACTCCCAGAAGGCTATGAGAGTCAGAAGCAGGATAAGGAAGTGGTGGATGCTGAAGATGAGAAGCAGGAGAGCAGTGCCAGAGAGGGGGCTCTGAAGATCACACTGCACGTCCTGAGGAAAATGAACCAGAAGGAGCTTGCTGACACACTGGAGAAATGTAAGATCTGTCTGCCTCATGTTGAATGCTGTTTTATAACATTTAAAAGCTGTGGCTAAAGTACAGCTAAAGTAGCTGTGTAACTCAATGATATTGTAGCAGCCTTAACACAACACCTAGTGACCTCATCAAGTAGCAGAAGGGATGTGATGTGGTGATTAATTTAGAGAGAGAGAGAGAGAGACAACATTAATAATACCATCAATAACACCAATATTATTATAATCAGTCACACCAGTCTGTAATGCATTATGAAAACATTTACACATTTATACAGTCAGTTAAGAGAATAAATGATTATAATTTAAACTTTATAACAGTCCTACAATACTGTAGGCATTAAAACAGATGTAATATTAATATCCTCTGTGCTATTTCTTCATTCAGATGAGCTTGCTGTGATTTGCCAACGTGAACTCAAATCTAATCTAAAGAAGAAGTTTCAATGTGTATTTGAGGGGATCGCTAAACAAGGAAACCCAACACTTCTCAATAAGATCTACACAGAGCTCTACATCACAGAGGGAGGAACAGGAGAGGTCAATAATGAACATGAGCTGAGACAGATTGAGACAACAACCAGGAAACAAGCAAGACCAGAGACTGCAATCAAATGTAACGACATCTTCAAACCCTTAACTGGACAAGACAAACTAATCAGAACTGTGCTGACAAAGGGAGTCGCTGGCATTGGAAAAACAGTCTCTGTGCAGAAGTTCATTCTGGATTGGGCTGAAGGAAAAGCCAATCAGGATGTTCAATTTGTGTTTTCATTCCCTTTCCGGGAGCTGAATTTGATGAAAGGGGACAAACACACTTTGATTGAACTTCTCAATAACTTTTCAATGGAAACCAAACAATCAGGAATCTCCATCTACAACAAGTACAAAGTTCTGTTCATCTTTGATGGTCTGGATGAGTGCCGACTGCCCCTAGACTTCCAGAAGAACAAGATCTGTTGTGACGTCACAGAGTCAACCTCAGTGGATGTTCTGATGACAAATCTCATCAAGGGAAATCTGCTTCCCTCTGCTCTCCTCTGGATAACTACCCGACCTGCAGCAGCCAAAAAGATCCCTTCAGATTGTGTTGACCAGGTGACAGAGGTACGAGGGTTCAATGACCCACAGAAGGAGGAGTACTTCAGGAAGAGATTCAGTGATGAGGACCTGGCCAACAGAATCATCTCACACATAAAGAGATCAAGGAGCCTCCACATCATGTGCCACATTCCAGTCTTCTGTTGGATTTCTGCAACAGTCCTCGAACACATGCTGAAACATAAGAGAGAAGAGATGCCCAAGACTCTGACTGAGATGTACACACACCTTGTGGTGTTTCATACCAAACAGAAGAATGAAAAGTATCTTGGGAAAGAAGAGACAGGTCCACACTGGAATAACGAGAGCATTCTGTCACTGGGAAACTGTCTTTTCAGCAGCTTCTGAATGGCAATCTGATTTTCTATGAAGAAGACCTGAAAGAGGCTGGCATTGATGTCAATGAAGCCTCAGTGTACTCAGGATTGTGCACACAGCTCTTTAAAGAGGAATGTGTGCTGTACCAGGACAAGGTGTTCTGCTTTGTACATCTGAGCATTCAAGAGTTTCTGGCTGCTGTGTATGTGTTCCTCTCATTCATCAACAACAATGAGAATCTAATGTCCGAACCGCAATCAACGTCCAGGAACCTTTCTGCGCTGTTCAGAGACAAGCCTAAAGTTTCTTTCTACAAGAGTGCTGTGGATAAAGCCTTACAAAGTGAGACAGGAAACCTGGACCTTTTCCTCCGCTTCCTTCTGGGCCTCTCACTGGAGTCCAATCAGAAGCACTTACGAGGTCTACTGACAAAGACAAGAAGCAGCTCACAGAGCCATGAAGAAACAGTCAAGTACATCAAGGAGAAGATCAGGGAGAATCCCTCTCCAGAGAGGAGCATCAATCTGTTCCACTGTCTGAATGAACTGAATGACCATTCTCTAGTGGAGGAGATCCAAAGCTACCTGAGCTCAGGAAGTCTCTCAAAACCCAACCTGTCACCTGCACAGTGGTCAGCTCTGGTCTTTGTGTTGCTGACTTCAGAAAAGGAGCTGGATGTGTTTGACCTGAAGAAATTCTCCAGATCAGAGGAAGGTCTTCTGAGGCTGCTGCCAGTGGTCAAAGCCTCCAGAGCTGCTCTGTGAGTACATAAAATGACATTTAAGAACTAATCATCGGGAAGAAATATTATGTTTAGAGAAAAATATGTATTATAATATGTATATAATATTATATTGAATAACATATTGAATCAGATATTCAATCTAGTAATACAATATGACCATACAATTCTAGGAGACAGAAGATGAATCTATATGTTGTTTGGGAATATGAACCAAATGCATCTTCCATTGTCCTTCTACGCTACTGGTGTTAAATTAACAGTGTGTTTGTGAAGTCATGATGATCTCTTTGCAGGCTGTCAGGCTGTGGAGTCACAGAGGAAGGCTGTGCTTCTCTGGTCTCAGCTCTGAGGTCAAACCCCTCACACCTGAGAGAGCTGGACCTGAGCAACAATGACCTGAAGGATTCAGGAGTGAAGCTGCTCTCTGCTGGACTGGAGGATCCACACTGTAAACTGGAGACTCTGAGGTCAGTATTCCTGTAGTTGGTCAACAAGTGATAACTGTTCACCAGATCCACATGTGTTTACCAGACACACATAGTCCACACCATATGTGTTTGGACAGTGAAGCTTACAGTTTTAAATTGGGTTGTGTTTTAGATTATATTTTTCCTAATAGTAAATTAATGGTGAATAATGTCCTGTCATTTTGGAGTCACTTCACTTGTGTTGTCAGTAAGAATAGAAGATGTTTCTGAACACTTCTACATTCATGTGGATGATACCATGATTATGAATAAACATGAATGAATCGTTAATGATGATGAATGAGCCTCTGTTATTGATAATGGTGAGAGGTTAGCATGTTTTGTTGTAGTCTCTGTTATTGGTAATGGTGAGAGGTTAGCATGTTTTGTTGTAGCCTCTGTTATTGGTAATGGTGAGAGGTTAGCATGTTTTGTTGTAGCCTATGTTATTGGTAATGGTGAGAGGTTAGCATGTTTTGTTGTAGCCTCTGTTATTGGTAATGGTGAGAGGTTAGCATGTTTTGTTGTATCCTCTGTTATTGGTAATGGTGAGAGGTTAGCATGTTTTGTTGTAGCCTCTGTTATTGGTAATGGTGAGAGGTTAGCATGTTTTGTTGTAGCCTCTGTTATTGGTAATGGTGAGAGGTTAGCATGTTTTGTTGTAGCCTCTGTAACTTTCTCACTCATTATCATTCATGATCTTTCTCAATCATGGCAGTCACAGGCTTGATGTAGTCATTGCAGTCAAAGAATATGGGACCAAATACTAATCTTTTGACTATTTTAATACTCATAGTGTATTACAAGATACATAAAGTGCTTTTATTTCTAAATGGTGAAACAGAAATGAATGAAAATATCCTCATATAAAAGGTGACATTATATACTCTCACCTCATATGAAACTGCTTTTAAACTGGTCTGGTCAGTCTTCTGAAATATTTGTATTATTCATGTTTCTATCTGCAGGCAATACTTTGATAATTTGTAATTTATAATATGATACATTAATTTCTGAATAGATATGGCAGGTTTCATGACTGATATATCTGAATATGTTGAAGAAATATACTGCCACTATTTTCACCACCAAAGAATAGCAGTGTGGTTTTAATTTGATTTGACTCTTTGCAGGCTGTCAGGCTGTCTAGTCACAGAGGAAGGCTGTGCTTCTCTGGTCTCAGCTCTGAGGTCAAACCCCTCACACCTGAGAGAGCTGGACCTGAGCTACAATCACCCAGGAGACTCAGGAGTCAGACTGCTCTCTGCTGGACTGGAGGATCCACACTGCAGACTGGAGAAACTCAAGTATGTAGAGGGTTTATGTCAATGTTCATATCAGACATGTTGGACTTTTCAGGCTAGTTAAGACAAACATTCTGAACTCCACTTGGACAAAGTTATATGCTAACTGTGTGTGTGTGTGTGTGTGTGTGTGTGTGTGTGTGTGTGTGTGTGTGTGTGTGTGTGTGTGTGGTGTGTGTGTGTGTGTGTGTGTGTGTGTGTGTGTGTGTGTGTGTGTGTGTGTGTGTGTGTGTGTGTGTGTGTGTGTGTGAGAGAGTTCAGGTGTATCCCTCAATGACTGTCTGTTTTTCTGCTTACTGCTACAGTGTGGAACATGGTGGAGAGAACAGAATGAAACCTGGGCCTAGAAAATGTGAGTGTTGACTGCTGTGAAGAATATGACTAAGAATAAGTCTTAATTCAAGTTAAGTCAAAGTCCACCATCATTACTGACTTGGTCATATTAAATATCATCTGTAGTTCTACAGAAGCAGAAATCAGGGACACCAGCGTTTACAAAGAGTTGCTTTGACTGTGTGTGTGTGTGTGTGTGTGTGTGTGTGTAATTAATGTGAATAAGTGTGTTTTTATATTACCATACAGTATAACATGTGATCATTCAACAAGTCTCAAGTTACCTTAACTTCTCCTTTTGATACCTAGAAACATCTACATTAAATGAATTAGTGAAAAGTGAGTTAACATTCTAATGTGAATGATGATGATTTCTAATATTGTGTCTGGTTTCATCCATCAGATGTCTGTGATCTCACACTGGACCCAAACACAGTAAACAGACTCCTCTCTCTGTCTGAGGAGAACAGAAAGGTGACATGTAGGACAGAGGAGCAGCCGTATCCTGATCACCCAGAGAGATTTGAGGACTGGAGACAGGTGCTGTGTAGAGAGGGTCTGACTGGGCGCTGTTACTGGGAGGTAGAGTGGAGTGGGAGAGGGGCTTATATAGGAGTGACATATAAAGGAATCAACAGGAGAGGATGGGGTGATGACTGTTGTCTTGGACACAATGACAAGTCCTGGAGTCTGTTCTGCTCTGAAAACAGATACTCTGCCTGGCATAATAATCATCCCACTACCATAGACGTCCCCTCCACCAGCCCCCACAGAGTAGGAGTGTATCTGGACTGGTCAGCCGGCACTCTGTCCTTCTATAGAGCCTCCTCTGACACACTGACCCACCTGATCACATTCACCTCCACATTCACTGAGCCCCTCTATCCAGTGTTTAGAGTTCATTATGTTGACTCCTCAGTGTCCCTGTAAATAATAATAACCATGGTAACTCTCCCTCGGCCTGGGGCTCCATGCAAGATCTCACCTCGTGGAGTTGCAATGATCATGAGAACGGTGAGGAATCAGCCCAGAACTACACGGGAGGATCTTGTCAATGATCTCAAGGCAGCTGGGACCATAGTCACCAAGAAAACAAATGGTAACACTCTACGCCGTGAAGGACTGAAATCCTGCAGCGACTGCAAGGTCCCCCTGCTCAAGAAAGCACATATACATGCTCGTCTGAAGTTTGCCAATGAACATCTGAATGACTCAGAGGACAACTGGTGAAAGTGTTGTGGTCAGATGAGACCAAAATGGAGCTCTTTGGCATCAACTCAACTCGCCGTGTTTGGAGGAGGAGGAATGATGCCTATGACCCCAAGAACACCATCCCACCGTCAAACATGGAGGTGGAAACATTATGCTTTGGGGGTGTTTTTCTGCTAAGGGGACAGGACAACTTTACCGCATCAAAGGGACGTTGGACGGGGCCATGTACCGTCAAATCTTGGGTGAGAACCTCCTTCCCTCAGCCAGGGCATTGAAAATGGGTCATGGATGGGTATTCCAGCATGACAATGACCCAAAACACACGGCCAAGGCAACAAAGGAGTGGCTCAAGAAGAAGCACATTAAGGTCCTGGAGTGACCTCCATAGAAAATCTGTGGAGGGAGCTGAAGGTTCGAGTTGCCAAACGTCAGCCTCGAAACCTTAATGACTTGGAGAAGATCTGCTAAGAGGAGTGGGACAAAATCCCTCCTGAGATGTGTGCAAACCTGGTGGCCAACTACAAGAAACATCTGACCTCTGTGATTGCCAACAAGGGTTTTGCCACCAAGTACTAAGTCATGTTTTGCAGAGGGGTCAAATACTTATTTCCCTCATTTAAATGCAAACCATTTTATAACATTTTTGACGTGCATTTTTCTGGATTTTTGTTGTTGTTATTCTGTCTCTCACTGTTCAAATAAACCTACCATTAAAATTATAGACTGATCATTTCTTTGTCAGTGGGCAAACGTACAAAATCAGCAGGGGATGAAATACTTTCCCCCCCACTGTGTTAAGGATCATTGATCAAAACATGAATACCCAAGAGCTAGAAGGTCTCATGAACCCCTTGACCGGAAAACTGTTTTGTGGAGTTTGGGCTTGTGATGAACTACCTATTGAGAAATGGCAGGAGCAACCGGCCATGTTCATTGTCAATACCCATGCTGAACACCTGCCTGGTGAACATTGGTTAGCTGTCACATTAGAAGATGACGAAGGAGGTAGAAAAATCTCATCATTTTCCCCCCCCGGATTTTCTCATTTCACTTTTTTGGATTCCTACGGCTTTCCCCCCACATTTTCTAATTTCCCCCCATTTAGTAAACAGTTTTTAAACAAAAATGGATCAAAGATCTACTACAGCTTCAAAGAAGTACAATATAACCTTTCAACAACCTGTGGTTACCACTGTGTTTTCTACCTGTGGTCAACACTGTGTATTCTACCTGTGGTCAACACTGTGTATTCTACCTGTGGTCAACACTCTGTATTCTACCTGTGGTCAACACTGTGTATTCTACCTGTGGTCAACACTGTTTTCTACCTGTGGTCACCACTGTGTATTCTACCTGTGGTCACCACTGTGTTTTCTACCTGTGGTCACCACTGTGTATTCTACCTGTGGTCAACACTGTGTATTCTACCTGTGGTCAACACTGTGTATTCTACCTGTGGTCAACACTGTGTATTCTACCTGTGGTCAACACTGTGTATTCTACCTGTGGTCACCACTGTGTATTCTACCTGTGGTCAACACTGTGTATTCTACCTGTGGTCAACACTGTGTATTCTACCTGTGGTCAACACTGTGTATTCTACCTGTGGTCAACACTGTGTATTCTACCTGTGGTCACCACTGTGTATTCTACCTGTGGTCAACACTGTGTATTCTACCTGTGGTCAACACTGTGTATTCTACCTGTGGTCAACACTGTGTATTCTACCTGTGGTCAACACTGTGTTTTCTACCTGTGGCCAAAGAGCCCGTGGAGTTTCTTTTGAAGATGTTGTATCTCTTTATAATGATGATTTAAGAAGTAATGATAGGACAGTAGATCGTTTTGTTAGAAAAGTGTTTAAGTATATATCCTTTAAGACTCTATAATCAATGTGTATGCTCACATCAAATGTTTAAAGAATGTCACAAATGTTAAATTGTATCATGTTATTGAAATAATATGGTCACCATCTTCGAGTTCACTCATTAAACCACCCAAATAGTTGCTGAGAGAGGGGTTCCAATCACCAGGTTTGCTTACATCTACCACAGAGTCTGTGTCATGGTAAAGAACCCTCCTCTGCAGCTGCTCCATGAGGGAATATAGTCCATAGGCCGTGGTAGAAGCTGGTAGAACCCTCCTCTGCAGCTGCTCCATGAGGGAATATAGTCCATAGGCCGTGGTAGAAGCTGGTAGACCCCTCCTCTGCAGCTGCTCCATGAGGGTATATAGTCCATAGGCCGTGGTAGAAGCTGGTAGAACCCTCCTCTGCAGCTGCTCCATGAGGGTATATAGTCCATAGGCCGTGGTAGAAGCTGGTAGACCCCTCCTCTGCAGCTGCTCTATGAGGGTATATAGTCCATAGGCCGTGGTAGAAGCTGGTAGACCCCTCCTCTGCAGCTGCTCCATGAGGGTATATAGGCCGTGGTAGAAGCTGGTAGACCCCTCCTCTGCAGCTGCTCCATGAGGGAATATAGTCCATAGGCCGTGGTAGAAGCTGGTAGAACCCTCCTCTGCAGCTGCTCCATGCAGGGTATATAGGCCGTGGTAGAAGCTGGTAGACCCCTCCTCTGCAGCTGCTCCATGAGGGTATATAGTCCATAGGCCATGGTAGAAGCCTGTAGACCCCTCCTCTGCAGCTGCTCCATGAGGGTATATAGTCCATAGGCCGTGGTAGAAGCTGGTAGACCCCTCCTCTGCAGCTGCTCCATGAGGGTATATAGTCCATAGGCCGTGGTAGGAGCTGGTAGACCCTCCTCTGCAGCTGCTCCATGAGGGTATATAGTCCATAGGCCGTGGTAGAAGCTGGTAAACCCCTCCTCTGCAGCTGCTCCCATGAGGGTATATAGGCCGTGGTAGAAGCTGGTAGACCCCTCCTCTGCAGCTGCTCCATGGTACAGTCACAACAACCCTCTGGTTCACTGAATCTGGGACTGGTAAAGAACCTAAAGATCTAGGTCAGGACCCAGAGTATGCAGGTCGTCTGGAGTGTCATGGAGATCAGAAGAATTGTCACACACTGAGGATCACAGACCTGAGAGAGAGTGACTCTGCTGAGTACAAGTTCAGATTATTAACAGATCAGACCGGAGGGAAATATATTGGCAGTCCTGGAGTCACTCTGTCTGTCACAGGTACAGTTACGTACATTCAATATAGTTCAACTGTTGAATTCCATTTAGTTCAAGAAAATTGTCTTGGTTTGTATTTACAGTATCTGTCACTCATCTCACATCTATCTAGATAGTTGTAATGTGAGTGTGGTTCTGTATGTATGCTAAAGCATATGATGTGTGTGCTTCAGTGTATGCTGTGATTTTAGCATGTATGCTAATGAGAATGTTGTGTTAAAATCTGTTTACATTGACTCTATTGAACCCAATACTTCCTGGAAAACAGTGGAAAGTATTACAGAGTTGACTATCCTGGCTAAATAAATCAAATTCATTAATGAATGACTATAATTACCTTATAAAGGGCAGCTATACAGACACAAAGGAGGAGAATAATGATGTTGTTTCCTCATACTCTAGATGTTGTGTTGGAGATGGATCCTACATCTGTGTCAGAGAGGGAGAATGTCACACTGATATGTAGAACCAAATGTACACTGGACCCCATCACAGCCTACAGTTGGTATAAGAATGGACAGCCTATACCAAACAGCAACACCTCCTCTCCTGTCTATAGCCTATTCTCAGTCAGCAGTGAGGATACAGGCCGATACTCCTGTGCTGTAGAAGGCCATGAGGATCTCCCCTCTGCTGAAGAGACTCTCACTGTCACATGTCAGTACATTGTGGGTTTCATTTGATATACTGATTATGTTGATTCTTGAATTGGGAATAGATTGTTTTCCATATGAATAAATATGAATAAATATTTTTGTGTGTAACATCCATTTCCTTGAATTTGTATTACCACCATATCATCATTCTTTTTAATTATTATTTTTCTGATTGTCTTTTACTATGAATTAAATGATTTCAAACTCACCTGTAAAATGTAAACACAAATGTTGCTATAAATGAATCTGGTCTTCAACACCAGATGGTCCAAGGAACACCTCAGTGTCAGTCAGTCCCTCTGGTGAAATAATGGAGGGCAGTTCAGTGACTCTGACCTGCAGCAGTGAATCCAACCCACCTGTGGACAAATACACCTGGTACAAGAAGAATGTTACCTCACCAAAAGCATCAGGACAGAGTTACAGCATCACTAACATCATCTCTGAGGACAGAGGAGAATACTACTGTGAGGCTGAGAATACAATAGCATCTAATAACTCTACAGCTCTGATGATCATTATAGCAGGTGAAGTTACATCTTCAATACTTCAATACAAAATGATGTTCAATAAGAAATGATGTTTCAAGGTAATCTTCTTCTAGTTTGCATCATTACACTTTGGTTTAAAACTATACATAGTCTTATACATACAAGTATTGCATTAATGTCCTGTATTGCAGTATATTAATTTTCAGTTCATAATAACATGTACTCATATCATCTATATTATCTTTTAGAGAACCAAACCTCAGTTCTAACTGCTGCTGTAGGAATCATAGTGGTTGTTCTGGGTGTCATACTGGCTTCATGTCTCTCTGGCTTCATGTGGTTCAGGTGAGTGAAAATGCATATTTTAAAGATTATTTCACTTTATTATCTTCATTAATTTGTTCATTCATTCATTCGTTCATTTATAAAACAGGAAGAAGGCCTCCAAATCCACCTTTGACACAAGACACACAGCAGACGACGGACAGGTGAGTCTGTTCAGACAGATGGAAGATCATTTTTGTTGCTTTGTGGGAAATGTCCACTCTTCATGCTGTCTGTCCCCAGGTCTATTTATATTGTCTGTTCTCTCTCTCCGTCAGGGAGACTCTAGTGCAGTGTATGGCAACATCTCAGGCATGGCCATGACCCCTGCTGCAGCACAGACAGTGGCCACCTTCGACCAGGAACAGGACGAGGATGTCCAGTAAGCTGCTGTGAAATTCAACCTCTCCAGTGCTGCCACCCTCTGAGCATATTCTACCATTACAACAACATAGAGTCAATACTGTATACAACATTGTGAACACACAGACAGCATCAAGGTCATTCATATGTTGCTGCTTATTGGAGGAGTAGACAAAGTCATTCAAATAAGCAAAACAGTTGACCATTAGTGACCCCTCATTGTTCTCTGAGAACTCCCTCCATCACTATCTGATGACATTTCATTGTTCTCTGAGAACTCCCTCCATCACTATCTGATGACATTTCATTGTTCTCTGAGAACTCCCTCCATCACTATCTGATGACATTTCATTGTTCTCTGAGAACTCCCTCCATCACTATCTGATGACATTTCATTGTTCTCTGAGAACTCCCTCCATCACTATCTGATGACATTTCATTGTTCTCTGAGAACTCCCTCCATCACTATCTGATGACATTTCATTGTTCTCTGAGAACTCCCTCCATCACTCTCTGTTGACATTTCATTGTTCTCTGAGAACTCCCTCCATCACTATCTGATGACATTTCATTGTTCTCTGAGAACTCCCTCCATCACTATCTGATGACATTTCATTGTTCTCTGAGAACTCCCTCCATCACTATCTGATGACATTTCATTGTTCTCTGAGAACTCCCTCCATCACTATCTGATGACATTTCATTGTTCTCTGAGAACTCCCTCCATCACTATCTGATGACATTTCATTGAACTCATACTATGGTGTAAAAGTAGGCATTTTGAAAAGTCACAGTTTTAATGTCTTAAAGGTTCCAGGGGTATTCTTCAGGCCAAATGGCATTTCCTGAAACTGCACTCTACAATATACATCTCAAGACAATTACTATGACATGTCTATAACCTGTTGGGGCTACAGGTTAGCAATGAACCCCGAGACGGGATTGCTAACAAGGCTGGAAATTCAAAACATCAAAAATCTAATAATTTCAATTTCTCAAACAATCAACTATTTTACACAATTTAAAAGATAAACATCTCCTTAATCTAACCACATTGTTCGATTTTCAAAGAGGCTTTACGGCAAAAGCATAAAGTTAGATTATGTTAGGACAGTACATAGCCACAAAAGTACAAACATCCAGTTTCAATTCAAGGTCAGGCGTCACCAAAAGCAGAAACCAGCTAAAATTATGCACCAACCTTTGACAATCTCCATCAGATGACACTCCTAGGACATTATGTTATACAATACATGCATTTTTTGTTCCATCAAGTTCATATTTATATCCAAAAACAGCATTTTACAGTAGCGTGAAATTCCGATTTTTTTCTTCTCTGAAATGCTTCCGGTGAACATAACAAAATTACTATTCGAAAACATTGGTAAATTATAATATTGTCATTCAAAGAATAATATATTATCATCTCGTAATTGCTACCGAATGGCCAGATCTCAAAATAACTTTACTGGGAAATCACATTTTGCAATAAACGGGGTGCTATGCTAAGAACAATAAGCTATGCTATACAGTTAGCATCATCTAATATCGATAATAACATTGTAAATATCCCCTTACCTTTGATTATCTCCACCAGAAGGCACTGCCAGGAATCCCAGGTCCAGAACAAATGTGGTTTCTTTTGACAAAGTTCATAATTTATGTCCAAATAACACCAAGTAGTTAGCGTTCATTATGCTCCCACAAAACGTGGTGGGGGGGGTGTAAAATCACGCCGAAAAGCTAAAAAAACCTAGTAAATAATCTATTTACGTTCGTTCAAACATGTCAAACGTTGTTTAGCATTAATCTTTTGGTCCATTTTTAACGTTAAACATCAGTAATATTTTCACACAACCTATCCTATGTCTAGATAAACAATTATGACAAACTCACGCTTCTCAGATTTATGCGCAGGCGCCAAAAAATGAAGTGACGACATGTCAACTTCCATGCATTCTAATTTGCTCTCTGTTTATCATAGACGCTTCAAACAACTTTATAAAGATCGTTGACATCTAGTGGAAGCCGTAGGAGTTGCGAAATGAATCCTTTCTCACTATGGTATCTATAAAACAATGACACTAAATAGTACAGTCACAAAATTCAAAAAAAATGTTTTATCTATTTTTCACAGGTTTTTGCCTGCAATATGAGTTTTGTTATACTTACAGACACCATTCAAACTGTTTTAGAAAATTCAGAGTGTTTTCTATCCGAATGTGTTAATAATATGCATATCCTAGCTTCTGAGTTGGTGTAGGAGGCAGTTAAAAATGGGCACATATTTTCTTCAAAATTTCTCAATACTGCCCCCTAGCCCCAACAGGAGTGATGTGATGAGGGTTTTAAGGAATGGCTCTGGTTCCATTCTAAATGGCACCCTATTCCCTATTTAGTTCACTACTGGTCAAAAGTAGTGCACTATAAGGGAGTAGGGTGCCATTTGGGAGTCACATTCAGTTTAATGGATGTTTCTTTCTCCAGGCCCACGGTGGAACAAGCAGCTGAGGAGGACCCCTCTGTTCTCTACAGTACAGTCAACAAACCCAGAACCAAGAAGACCTGAACACAACAAACCCAGAACCATGAAGACATGAACACAACAAACCCAGAACCAAGAAGACATGAACACAACAAACCCAGAACCAAGAAGACATGAACACAACAAACCCAGAACCATGAAGACCTGAACACAACAAACCCAGAACCATGAACACAACAAACCCAAAACCAAGAAGACATGAACACAACAAACCCAGAACCATGAAGACATGAACACAACAAACCCAGAACCATGAAGACCTGAACACAACAAACCCAGAACCATGAAGACATGAACACAACAAACCCAGAACCATGAAGACATGAACACAACAAACCCAGAACCATGAAGACATGAACACAACAAACCCAGAACCATGAAGACATGTAACCTTTATTTACCAATCACGGCCAGTTGTGACAGCCTGGACTCGAACCGGGGTGTCTGTAGTGACACCTCTAGCACTGAGATGTAGTGTCTTAGACCGCTGTGCCACTCGGGAGCCCCAACATCATGTTCTAGTGCTGTCCCCACCTAAAATAAATCTTGGTCAACCAAGAGTCATCTGTCATTTCTACCAATCGATTGGTTGAAATGTTATGTGTATTTTTCCATATATAGACACACCCCATGTGTTTTAATAAAATCAACTATATGTACTGAAATGGTCTGATGCTTTTAGCATGCTGTTTGATTAAATAATTAACTTCCCTGGGCTAGGTGGGACGCCTGCGTCCCACCCTAGTCAACAGCCAGTGGAATCGTGTGGCGCGAAATACAAATACCTAAAAAATGCTATAACTTCAATTTCTCAAACATATGACTATTTTACACCATTTGAAAGACAAGACTCTCGTTAATCTAACCACATTGTCCGATTTCAAAAAGGCTTTACAGCGAAAGCAAAACATTAGATTATGTCAGGAGAGTACCCTGTCAAAAATAATCACACAGCCATTTTCAAAGCAAGAATATATGTCACAAAAACCAAAACCACAGCTAAATGCAGCACTAACCTTTGATGATCTTCATCAGATGACGCTCCTAGGACATTATGTTATACAATACATGCATGTTTTGTTCAATCAAGTTCATATTTATATCAAAAACCAGCTTTTTACATTAGCATATGATGTTCAGAACTAGCATACCCACCGCAAACTTCCGGTGAATTTACTAAATTACTCACGATAAACGTTCACAAAATACATAACAATTATTTTAAGAATTATAGATACAGAACTCCTTTATGCAATCGTGGTGTCAGATTTTAAAATAGCTTTTTGGCGAAAGCACATTTTGCAATATTCTGAGTACATAGCCCGACCATCACGGCTAGCTAATTTGACACCCACCAAGTTTTGGACAACCTAAACTCAGAATTACTATTAGAAAAATTGGATTACCTTTGCTGTTCTTCGTCAGAATGCACTCCCAGGACTTCTACTTCAACAACAAATGTTGTTTTGGTTCCAAATAATCCATAGTTATATCCAAATACCTCCATTTTGTTCGTGTGTTCAGGTCACTATCCGAAGGGTGACGTGCGAGCGCATTTCGTGACAAAAAAATGCAAAATATTCCATTACCGTACTTCGAAGCATGTCAAACGCTGTTTAAAATCAATTTTTATGCTATTTTTCTCGTAAAATAGCAATAATATTCCAACCGGGCGACGTTGTATTCATTCAAAGGCTGAAAGAAAATAATGGAGAATTCTCATGAACGCGCATCTCCAGTGTCACTGTTCCCAGGCTGACCACTCACAAATTGTCCTGCTGTTCTTCGCCCAGAGACAGCAGACACCCCATTCCACTTTCTGGCGCTTTCTGAGAGCCAATGGAAGCCTTAGAAAATGTCACGTTACAGCAGAGATGCTGTGTTTTCGATAGAGATGCAACAGAAGGACAACAAATTGTCAGACAGGGCACTTCCTGTATGGAATCTTCTCAGGTTTTGGCCTGCCATATGAGTTCTGTTATACTCACAGACACCATTCAAACAGTTTTAGAAACTTGTGAGTGTTTTCTGTCCAAATCTACTAATTATATGAAAAAGAGAGTAGTAACCAGTTTAAATCGGGTACGTTTTTTATCCGGCCGTGCAAATACTACCCCCTAGCCCCAACAGGTTTTAAGACACACAAATGACTTGAGGGAGCCAGAGATCAAGATAACCTAACCAGAAGAGAGAGAAATTCTGCCGTTATGCTCCTGAAGTTTCCGGTAATGGGCTACACCAGCGGTTGGCAACCTTTTCCATTTGGAGTGGCAAGTTATCTTACCATTTCTACCAATCTGTGTGCCAGTTAAGATTTTCATATGTACATTTTCGTGGAATTGTTTCATTTAATTTATAATAATATCTCAAAATTATTGTCTGTGATTAATCTATAATCTACATTCTATCTGAAATTATACAAATCTAAAAGTAACATTTATTGCCATTGCCAACTATGTAAAAATAGCCTTCATAAAGCCAACAAATATAAACATTGCAGCTAACAAATTGGTGTTTATAATGTTTTTGTCTGCTTGATTTACAGTCGGGTCTCGTTAGTCTGTTTGCACGCAGAGATACTTATCCTTGATGGATAGGCTATTGTACAACACACAGAGCTATTTTCCTTTATTCAGGACATTTAGAATGACAACCCATTACAGAGTAGCCTAATGGGATTATTCACCAAATTATCTGGTGATCAGGTTATGAAATGTCATGACAAATACATTTTAGTTTCCATGTTTCACCTGAAATATGAAATGATTTATAGTCCTAGTTCTATGTTATTGTTAGGTGAAGTTATGGGTCCTACAGTAGGTCTATGGTATTGTTGTTAGGTGAAGTTATGGGTCCTACAGTAGGTCTATGTTGTTGTTAGGAGAAGTTATGGGTCCTACAGTAGGTCTATGTTGTTGTTTGGTGAAGTTATGGGTCCTACAGTAGGTCTATGTTGTTAGGTGAAGTTATGGGTCCTACAGTAGGTCTATGTTATTGTTAGGTGAAGTTATGTGTCCTACAGTAGGTCTATGTTATTGTTAGGTGAAGTTATGGGTCCTACAGTAGGTCTCTGTTATTGTTAGGTGAAGTTATGGGTCCTACAGTAGGTCTATGTTATTGTTAGGTGAAGTTATGAGTCCTACAGTAGGTCTATGTTGTTGTTAGGTGAAGTTATGGGTCCTACAGTAGGTCTATGGTATTGGTATAACTAGCAGTTTCTGCATTAGCATGGAGGAGTTTCTGCAACCAAATTGCGTGTGCATCTATTTTAGCAGATTAGATTACATTTGCAGATATAGTACATCCATAACTAGTGGTTTCCTCATTACCAGATATACTACATCCATAACTAGTGGTTTCCTCATTACCAGATATACTACATCCATAACTAGTGGTTTCCTCGTTACCAGATATACTACATCCATAACTAGTGGTTTCCTCATTACCAGATATACTACATCCATAACTAGCGGTTTCCTCATTACCAGATATACTACATCCATAACCAGTGGTTTCCTCATTACCAGATATACTACATCCATAACTAGTGGTTTCCTCGTTACCAGATATACTACATCCATAACTAGTGGTTTCCTCATTACCAGATATACTACATCCATAACTAGCGGTTTCCTCATTACCAGATATACTACATCCATAACTAGTGGTTTCCTCATTAGCAGATATACTACATCCATAACTAGTGGTTTCCTCATTACCAGATATACTACATCCATAACTAGTGGTTTCCTCATTAGCAGATATACTACATCCATAACTAGTGGTTTCCTCATTACCAGATATACTACATCCATAACTAGTGGTTTCCTCATTACCAGATATACTACATCCATAACTAGCGGTTTCCTCATTAGCAGATATACTACATCCATAACTAGTGGTTTCCTCATTACCAGATATACTACATCCATAACTAGTGGTTTCCTCATTACCAGATATACTACATCCATAACTAGTGGTTTCCTCATTACCAGATATACTACATCCATAACTAGTGGTTTCCTCATTACCAGATATACTACATCCATAACTAGTGGTTTCCTCATTACCAGACATACTACATCCATAACTAGTGGTTTCCTCATTACCAGATATACTACATCCATAACTAGTGGTTTCCTCATTACCAGATATACTACATCCATAACTAGTGGTTTCCTCATTACCAGATATACTACATCCATAACTAGTGGTTTCCTCATTACCAGATATACTACATCCATAACTAGTGGTTTCCTCATTACCATATATACTACATCCATAACTAGTGGTTTCCTCATTACCAGATATACTACATCCATAACTAGTGGTTTCCTCATTACCAGATATACTACATCCATAACTAGTGGTTTCCTCATTACCAGATATACTACATCCATAACTAGTGGTTGCCTCATTACCAGATATACTATATCCATAACTAGTGGTTTCCTCATTAGCAGATATACTACATCCATAACTAGTGGTTTCATCATTACCAGATATACTACATCCATAACTATCGGTTTCCTTATTAGCAGATATACTACATCCATAACTAGTGGTTTCCTCATTACCAGATATACTACATCCATAACTAGTGGTTTCCTCATTACCAGATATACTATATCCATAACTAGTGGTTTCCTCATTAGCAGATATACTACATCCATAACTAGTGGTTTCCTCATTACCAGATATACTACATCCGTAACTATCGGTTTCCTTATTAGCAGGGAGGAGTTTCTGCAATCAAATTGTCCTCGTGCTGCATTTTATTAAACACAGAAAGGGGCCTATATTGGAGACCAAAAGTCGTCTGGCACACTGCTTAGGATTTCAACAACTTTAATAACTTATTTCTAGCCTACAAACATCATGTTACTACTAATGTGAAAACAAGACAAAAAAATATGACTATTCTTGCTCATTTTAGGACAATTGTCAAATAATTGTAACATTCATTACTGACTTAAATTGTTTACAACATCATGGCTACGCTGTTGGCATCACCTTTTACAGTGGATTTCCGCTTTTGTGGGCCTTTAACCATCTGTCTGACTTTGTTGTTCACACAGGAGAGAGACAGGACTATCATGGATCCTCTGGGGAGCCTCAACAACCTCATGATGCTGAAGAGGCAGAGAAGAGTCTCTCCACATCAGAACACCTCAAGAAACACCTGCAGAGACGAAGATCTCTCACATGGAAATCTTACTGCAAATCTTCATCGGAACTTAAAATACACCAGCGAGTACACACAGGAGAGAAATCTCACCACTGTTTTGATTGTGGGAAGAGTTACTTAAGATCAAAATCGGCCAAACCCTCCCCTAACCCGGACAACGGTGGGCCAATTGTGTGTCGCCCCATGGGCCTCCCGGTTTCGGCCGGCTGCAACAGAGCTTGGACTCGAACCCAGAATCTCTAATGGCACAGCTTAGGCCACTTGCTCACCATTTTTGCTCCAGGCAGATATACTACATCCATAACTAGCGGTTTCTGCATTAGCAGGGAGGTGTTTCTGCAATCAAATTGTGTGTGCATCGCCCTTGTCGCAATTTTAGCAAACACAGAAAAAGGTGCTTATATTTGAGAACAAAAGTGGCCTGGCACACTGCTTAGGAGTTCAACACCTTTTACTTATTTCTAGTTACTACTAATGTGAAAACAAGACTAAATATGACTATTGTTGCTCACTTGACTGTCTTAAGACAATTGTCAAGTCATTTTAACATTCATTACAGACGTCAATTGTTGTACAGTATCATGGCTACGCTGTTGGCATCACCTTTTTCAGTGGATTTCTGCTGTTGTGAGCCTTTAACTATCTGTCTGACTTGTTCACACAGGAGAGAGACGTGACTATCATGGATCCTCTGGGGAGCCTCAACATCATGATGCTAACAAGTCAGAGAAGAGTCTGTCCAGATTCTATCACCTCAAGAAACACCAGCAGAGACCCACAGGGAAGAAATCTATCTGCTGCTCTGACTGTGGAAAACATTGCAAATCTTCATCAGAACTTAAAATACACCAGCGAACACACACAGGAGAGAAATCTCACCACTGTTTTGATTGTGGGAAGAGTTACTTAAGATTAAAAGCACTAAAAGTACACCTGAGAATTCACACTGGAGAGAAACCTTACAGCTGTGATCAATGTGGGAAGAGTTTTACTACATTTAGCTATCTGACTATACACCAGAGAACACATACAGGAGAGAAACCGTACAGCTGTACTGAATGTGGGAAGAGTTTTACTCAGTCAAGCAACCTGTTATCACACCAGAGGATACACACAGGAGAGAAATCTTTTAGTTGTAATCAATGTGTGAAAAGTTTTATTTCATCTAGTTACCTGACTGTACACCAGAGAACACACACAGGAGAGAAACCTTATAGCTGTGATCAATGTGGGAAGAGTTTTACTCGGCCAGACAGCCTGATAATACACCAGAGAACACACACAGGAGAGAAACCTTATAGCTGTGATCAATGTGGGAAGACTTATATTTCATCTTGCCATCTGACTAAACACCAGCGAGTACACACAGGAGAGAAATCTTATAGCTGTAATCAATGTGGGAAGAGTTTTACTCGGTCAGACAACCTGATATTACACCAGAGAACACACATAGGAGAGAAACCTTATAGCTGTGATCAATGTGGGAAGAGTTTTACTACATCTGGCTCTCTGACTCTACACCAGAGAACACACACAGGAGAGAAATCATAGCTGTGATCAGTGTGACAAGAGATTCTCCGATAAGACATCTGATCAAACATCAGAAAATACATGAAGGAGTTGTTTCATGATATCAATGAAATCTCACAATGTAGAATGTTTAACATTGTAGAAGGAGTATTTTAATAATGTCACAATGTAGAACCCTAAACGTTTGTCCCCTGTTCTATTGATTTCAACATGATATGGATATTAGCCTCAGGGGGGAAATCCAGGCTCTGAAATCGAAGAGTTACTATTTATGAGATTTAATAAAAAGTGACTAACAAAAAAAGAGTTGTGTTACACTTACCATGTTGGTGACCCACTGGAATCAAAATGTATCTGGCTGTTTTCTACAAATTGTCCTCTAACCAGTGATGTACACATTATTCCCAGATTCTGTGTGGTTTTTGAGCTGTTCGTTTTAACAGGACATGCAACCTCATCTCCCTCCTGTCGTACAATTGATTTCAACATGATATCGATGAGTTATGACAAATAAGTGTTGTGTTCCTTTGTTTACCGACCCCTAAATTTAACTGCATCACTTCAAAATGTAGCTGACTGTCTTCTGCAGGTTGTCCTCTAACCAGTGAGGTGAAAGATATCTCCATTTCCAAGTGTTTTTTTTTTTGTTGTGTTAGTTTCAAGAGCAGATTCAACCTGATTTCCCCCCAAATGGATATTAGATTTGTGTTTAGCTAGTGCGTTGCTATGGATCTTTATTTATTTTGACTGCACGTTTTTCCGTATTGGAGATACATTTTGTTTGGGCTCGTTCCAAGGGGACAAGAGTTCTAGAAGCTAGTGAGTTTTAGGAAGACGAGAGTTCTAGAAGCTAGTGAGTTTTAGGAAGACGAGAGTTCTAGAAGCTAGTGAGTTTTAGGAAGAGGAGAGTTCTAGAAGCTAGTGAGTTTTAGGAAGATGAGTGTTCTAGAAGCTAGTGGGATTTAGGATTCTATAGAAAGAAAAAGGAGAAAAATTATACTATTGTATATTATTATTTAGAAATACGTGTTTTTTTTCTTGTTTTTAATTGTTGACATCCAGTAGACACCATGTTTATATTGTAGAAGGTGAAGCATTGTAGTTGATTATAATGTGAAATGGAAGTTGTTTTCTGTTGGTGGTGAGCAAACTTTTCCAACAAAAATATAGGATATATTTGTTGTCTTAAAGGGGAAGGTGTTACAGGCTTTGGTTTTTCCATTTATGTTTTGAGGTTGGACTTTAGCACGTCTAGCTCGTTAGCACGTCTAGCTCGTTAGCACGTCTAGCTCGTTAGCCCGTCTCGCTCGTTAGCACGTCTAGCTCGTTAGCCCGTCTAGCTCGTTAGCCCGTCTCGCTCGTTAGCACGTCTCGCTCGTTAGCCCGTCTAGCTCGTTAGCACGTCTAGCTCCGTCAGCACGTCTAGCCCGTCAGCACGTCTAGCTCGTTAGCACGTAGGACGCACTGATTGGTGTCACCTCGTTAGTCAGTATGTGTTACACCTGTGCTGGCTTGTCCATCTCGTTAGTGGGAAGGTGTTTCACCTGAGCTGGTCCAGGTTCTATTTAAGAGTGTCTGGCCCAGTGCTCCAGTTGTCTTGATACATGTGGAGAGTCAACACCTTTAGTTGCTCCACCTTTTTGGTTTGCTTCCTGTCTTTAAGTTTGGTGTGGGTTTTTCTTTTGTTTGCCTCTTCTTGGGCAGATTTAGTGGGTCTCATGGTGGGTGTCTTTTAGGTCCCAGTTGTTGTTACTAGTCAACTTTCAGTGTCCCAAGCTTATATTTTGGGTTGGATATTGCATCCAATTAACATTTTAATCATTAGTTTTTCAGTTTAGTCTTCTGTTTTTTATCCTCTTATGTTTGTTGTGTACTAAATATTTCTGTTTATTTTCAATGTTTTTAAAAATATTTTTCCTGTGAAGCCATTTTGTTGCATCCATGTCTGAAATGTGCTGTATGAATCAAGCTTGATTTGATTTGACCATATAATAAAACAAATGAACCCAGTGACTGACCAATCAACAGACTGCTGAAGTGGTAAACACCACCCCCGGCTCTACCAGGGGCTTGAGGTGGTCTCCCACAGCTCTGCTTATGTCATGTTCTGTGGCCTTGCTGTTCCATTTCTGACTGCCCCTGCAACACAGAAACACATTTAGTCATATTATATAAACCACTCAAAGTAATGGATATGGAGCATCTATGGCCTCAGTTACACCTGGCACCTAAATGTGACTTCTGTCATCTGATCTCTCCAAGCTGCATTAGGTTCAGATCTACCAGGATGGGCTTTTGATATAGTATGGATACAGTCAGGCCACTGAATATGCATCAGCAATGTAAAGAGATGTTGGGGAAAAGTACATTATACACAAATGACCTTCGTAATATCAAAGAACAAATGTGTGTGCCTGAGGGGAAATTAACTTCATACAGCCAAGGGAGGTGAGAAATTACACCAATATCAGTGGACAATTTGCACTAATGTAAATAAACATAGATGGAACATATTCCCTTTTGCTGATGTGATGAACCGCTAAGGGGACATAAATATTTACCATCTAAACCATGTGTGACCTCTCACCTCTCTGGCTGTAGAAGTGTTCTGCCTAACCAGTCCCTCAACAGCTCTCTGACTGAGCTCCACCCTCACTGGGTCTTCAGAGGAGAGGAAGGCTGAGGAGGGATGGAAGGATGAATGGATCAGTCAGTCAATAATGTGTAGAGCTGCTGTCTATGCTGTCTGACTAAATCACTATTTTAGTAGTTCATTAAAGTAAATAAGGCTTTATGACTGCTGAATACCAACTATCAATCACTTAGATCATGTATTTTCAGGTAGAGATACATCCTTGGGACGTCCCTGGCCCGTTGAAGTTGACATTTAAAATGGTTAAGGTAGGGGTTAAGGTTAGGGTTTAGGGTAGGATGTCCCAAGGATCCCAGATAGCATTGACCATTGTGCATTCTTCTGTCTCTTTTACATAGCAGGTGATGAGTTCTGACTTCTGAACTTGAAAATATTAAATATCCTTATTATGTGAAATTGAATGAAACAATAATGTATGTTGATGGTCATATAATGTACAATATTCCATGATGTTTCTATATGATAACAATACAGTAATATATTTAATATGATGTACAATATTCCATGATGTTTCTATATGATAACAATACAGTAATATATTTAATATGATGTACAATATTCCATGATGTTTCTATATGATAACAATAGAGTAATATATTTAATATGATGTACAATATTCCATGATGTTTCTATATGATAACAATAGAGTAATATATTTAATATGATGTACAATATTCCATGATGTTTCTATATGATAACAATACAGTAATATATTTAATATGTCATATTTTTTAACAATTTCACTAATTCATTTTAATTAACTTAATCATTATGACACAGCCCTCTCTATTGTCATTGGTTGCACTAATTGCACTGTTTGTCTACATAACCTGGTTCAAGTATTGATGACATCACCCTGAGGAAGGCACAGTGATGCTGAAACGTTGGTAAATACCCAATAAATTGCTGGGAGTTTATACATGGAGTGTGCGACTTTATTTATTTTGATAGTTTATAGTTTATTCGCCGTTAGTCAGCACCTCCTCACAAACTATTTTTCTGGGTGTGCGCCAGCTCATGTTTTTTAACCTGTTAGGGGTAGGGGGCAGTATTTACACGGCCGGATAAAAAACGCCCCTGATTTAATCTGGTTATTACTGCTGCCCAGAAACTAGAATATGCATATAATTGGCTTTGGATAGAAAACACCCTAAAGTTTCTAAAACTGTTTGAATGGTGTCTGTGAGTATAACAGAACTCATATGGCAGGCAAAAACCTGAGAAGATTCTGTACAGGAAGTGCCCTCTCTGACCATTCCTAGGGCTTCTTGACTCTCTTTATTGAAAACTTAGGATCTTTGCTGTAACGTGACACTTCCTACGGCTCCCATAGGCTCTCAGAACTCGGGAAAAAGCTGAATGATGTCTTTGCAGCCCCTGGCTGAAAAACATTAGCGCCTTTGGTAAGTGGTCTATCAGAGGACAATGAGACTGAGGCGCATGCACGAGGCGACCCCATGTTTTTATTTTCTCTGTCTTTGAACTAAACACGCTTTCCCGGTCGGAATATTATCACTTTTTTACGAGAAAAATGGCATCAAAATTGATTTTAAAGAGCGGTTGACATGCTTCGAAGTACGGTAATGGAATATTTAGAAATGTTTTGTCACGAAACGCGTTGGGCGCGTCACCCTTATTTACCCTTCGGATAGTGTCTTGAACGCACGAACAAAACAGAGGATATTTGAACATAACTATGGATTATTTTGAACCAAACCAACATTTGTTATTGAAGTAGAAGTCCTGGGAGTGTATTCTGACGAAGAACAGCAAAGGTAATAACATTTTTCGTATAGTAAATCTGACTTTGGTGAGGGCTAAACTTGGTGGGTGTCTAAATAGCTAGCCCTGTGATGCTGGGCTATCTACTCAAAATATTGCAAAATGTGCTTTCACCGAAAAGCTATTTTAAAATCGGACATAGCGAGTGCATAAAGGAATTCTGTATCTATAATTCTTAAAATAATTGTTATGTTTTTTGTGAACGTTTATCGTGAGTAATTTAGTAAATTCACCGGAAGTGTTCGGTGGGAATGCTAGTTCTGAACGTCACATGCTAATGTAAAAAGCTGGTTTTTGATATAAATATGAACTTGATTGAACAAAACATGCATGTATTGTATAACATAATGTCCTAGGATTGTCATCTGATGAAGATCATCAAAGGTTAGTGCTGCATTTAGCTGTGGTTTGGGTTTATGTGACATTATATGCTAGCTTGAAAAATGGGTGTCTGATTATTTCTGGCTGGGTACTCCGCTGACATAATCTAATGTTTTGCTTTCATTGTAAAGCCTTTTTGAAATCGGACAGTGTGGTTAGATTAACGAGAGTCTTGTCTTTAAAATGGTGTAAAATAGTCATATGTTTGAGAAATTGAAGTAATAGCATTTCTAAGGTATTTGAATATCCCGCCACGGGATTACACTGGCTGTTGCGTAGCCCAGAGAGGTTTTTTAAGGGTAGGTAACAACACACCCGCCACGCTGATCCTCAACACAGGGGCCCCTCTGGGGTGCTGCTCAGTCTCCTCCTGTAGTCCCTGTTCACTCATGACTGCACGGCCAGGCACGACTCCAACACCATTATTAAGTTTGCCCATGCCACAATAGTGGTAGGCCTGATCACCAACAACGATGAGACAGCCTATAGGGAGGAGGTCAGAGACCTGGCCGGGTGGTGCCAGAATAACAACCTCTCCCTCAACGTGATCAAGACAAAGGAGATGATTGTGGACTACAGGAAAAGGAGGACCGAGCATGTCCCCATTCTCATCAATGGGGCTGTAGTGGAGCAGGTTGAGAGCTTCAAGTTCCTTGGTGTCCACATCACTAACAAACTATCATGGTCCAAGCACACCACGATAATCGTGAAGAGGGCACGACAAAACCTATTCCTCCTCAGGAGACTGAAAAGATTTAGCATGGGTCCTCAGATCCTCAAAAGGTTCTACAGCTGCACCATCGAGAGCATCCTGACTGGTTGCATCCCTGCCTGGTATGGCAACTGCTCTGCCTCTGACCGCAAGGCACTACAGAGGGTAGTGCGTACAGCCCAGTACATCACTGGGGCCAAGCTCCCTGCCATCCAAGACCTCTTTACCAGGCGGTGTCAGAGGAAGCCCCCCCCCCCCCACTCTCTGTTATCATCTATGCATAGTCACTTTAATAACTCTACCTACATGTACATATTCACCGTCTCACCTCATACTGTATTGGAGCAGCAGCAGCTGACTGCCCGGTTCAACATCAGTTCACGTCTCACCTCATACTGTATTGGAGCAGCAGCAGCTGACTGCCCAGTTCAACATCAGTTCACCGTCTCACCTCATACTGTATTGGAGCAGCAGCAGCTGACTGCCCAGTTCAACATCAGTTCACCGTCTCACCTCATACTGTATTGGAGCAGCAGCAGCTGACTGCCCAGTTCAACATCAGTTCACCGTCTCACCTCATACTGTATTGGAGCAGCAGCAGCTGACTGCCCAGTTCAACATCAGTTCACCGTCTCACCTCATACTGTATTGGAGCAGCAGCAGCTGACTGCCCAGTTCAACATCAGTTCACCGTCTCACCTCATACTGTATTGGAGCAGCAGCAGCTGACTTGATCGTTGATACTAATCATCATGTTTGAATCTGAGAGTAAATAGAGCCGACTACACTCTAAAAATGAAGGGTTCAACTGGAGTTGTTCTCAGATCCCCTAAGAACCGTAGGGTTCTTGGTCAATGAAAAACAGCCCCAAAAGGTTCTTCAAAGAACTTGTTAGATGGTGGGTTCATCGAGGAACCTCCGTTGTTGCTGGACTTCTTCCGGGAACTTCGCAATTACAACTGAAAACGATGGTGACAAGTTTGGATGCGACAACAGTTAAAAAGGTTACGTTGGGTTGATGTTTGGCTCTGAATATGTCTCGAAATAATGTATTATAATAATATAACATACTAATAATGAATAACGAAGACAATGATAGTTTTCTGTGAATATCTTCCATAACGTTACTATAGTTAATTAACGTTAATATTAGAAAGCCGGGTTTGACCGTCGGCGTTGTATGAGCTACAGTACAGTACCGTTAGCTAGCTAACGTTATGTCCTAACTAGGCACAACTAGGTTTGGATTATTTCCTCAACTATATTCTTTCCCATATATTCTATATCGTTTCCATAAAGCCAACATGGCTTTACACTCATTAATGTAAGTTTCCAATCAAGAGCAGTTCTCACTTTTGTGATAATGAACTAGCTAACGTTAGCTTCGTTAACTAACTAACTAACTAACTAACTAAGGACAGTGACCTGTCCAGACCAGATGTTACAACGAACTGAATCGTCAATGGAGGTCTTCCTCTTTATATAGCCTGCTACAGCATGCAATACTATTAACTCACAAGGGGGCATAACGTTACATGTACAATACTACACACTCAGAGCCTACTGCCTCGGCCCTGTTTACGCCTCCAAGGTGCCCCCCCTCACACAGAAATACACACTCAGAGGATTTTCTAAAAACTGCACCATTTACCCAGGTCATCAGGAGCGGTCACCAAGTGAAGATTCACATCCCCATCGCCAAATGTGGTGGTTAATTTCTTTCATATCAAATGAGACAAACTTATCACACAAGTCAGAGTTATACTAAAACTCAATCTTTATTCACTTAATAATAAGGGAGCAGGTCAATACAACACACACATATAAAGTGAATCAATTGAGTGCTCTACGATAATGATGGCTGGTCGACGAATCACCCCCAGATGATTCGTTGAGAGCCACAATACAAAAGTACAATGGTCTTTTATAGCCAAGATACACCCCTTTTAACCTACATGACCAACAACAGATGTATAGAACGGGTCACAAGGTTAAGATTTGTATGAAAGATACTTATAATTCTCAGCAGACAGTATCTGCTGTAAAAACAGTACTCTTTGTGTAGAGACCAGGGTCTGGCCCTGGGGTCATCTCTCCCTGGTCCCATATAGAACAGAAACATTAACTCATGTTCTGGAATGCAGTCTCTTTAGGTTTTATCACCCAAAAGACATTGTAAATCTCCTGGCAGTGTTTTCTCCCAGAGGCCCATCCTCAGTAGAACACAGACACAATAGTTCTAAGAACCCTCTATTCTGTTGCATTAAACAACCATTTGATGCAATACAAGTATAATATCATAATCTTGCAATTTTGCTCTCACAGTGTCCACTGAAAGTTGACTAGTAACAACAACTGGGACCTAAAAGACACCCACCATGAGACCCACTTAATCTGCCCAAGAAGAGGAAAACAAAAGAAAAACCCACACCAAACTTAAAGACAGGAAGCAAACCAAAAAGGTGGAGCAACTAAAGGTGTTGACTCTCCACATGTATCAAGACAACTGGAGCACTGGGCCAGACACTCTTAAATAGAACCTGGACCAGCTCAGGTGAAACACCTTCCCACTAACGAGATGGACAAGCCAGCACAGGTGTAACACATACTGACTAACGAGGTGACACCAATCAGTGCGTCCTACGTGCTAACGAGCTAGACCTGCTAACGAGCTAGACGGGCTGATGAGCTAGACGTGCTAACGAGCTAGACGGGCTAACGAGCTATACGGGCTAACGAGCTAGACGTGCTAAAGTCCAACCTCAAAACATAAATGGAAAAACCAAAGCCTGTAACACCTTAAGACAACAAATATATCCTATATTTTTTGTTGGAAAAGTTTGCTCACCATCAACAGAAAACAACTTCCATTTCACATTATAATCAACTACAATGCTTCACCTTCACCAATATAAACATGGTGTCTACTGGCTGTCAACAATTAAAAACACGAAGAAACATATTTCTAGAACTATTTTTCCCCACTAGCTTCTAGAACTCTCGTCTTCCTAAAACTCACTAGCTTCTAGAACTCTCGTCTTCCTAAAACCCACTAGCTTCTAGAACTCTCGTCTCCTTGGAACGAGCCCAAACAAAACTCATCTCCAATACGGAAAAGCCGTCAAAATAAATTGTGATCCATGGCAACGCACTGGCTAAATGCAAAACACAACACTTTTTGACTGCCCACCCTTGAGATAATCAGCAACCAAGTTGTCCTTACCACAGACATGTCTGATTTCAAGAGGAAACTCCTGCAATATCCATAGTAACTTTCCACCTCACTGCAGAGCTTCTCTCTCATTTCAGGGTTCACTAGATATGCATGTTGTTGGATCGGGGCCCAGTCCCCAATGTCATGCTCCAGTACATTTGGGTTGGCACATCTGAGAATGAACCCTGATATTCTAAAAGCAGGGCAGCAATGTCAATATAATTGTACAAAACAATTGTCAGTTGGTTGCATTAAAAATAATCATTACTAAATGTTACATGAAATGTAAATATGAAATATTTGGTTGCATAGTCTACTTTCAACAGCTTTTCAATGACATTTTGCTGGGTGGGATAGCCCTAATGTCAAAACACAGTTTTAACGTGTCTAAATCAATAACCAATATGCAGAAACAGTTTGTGATAAATTGAAAACCTAAACATAACATGTGCTATATACACAAACATCTGCCACAATAATCATATTACTTGTAATTTTTTAAACAAGCTCCTTATAAACTGCACAAGCACCAAAACAGCTGTTGTTTTGACAAGTAGCAATAAATCACTGATATCGATTAGGGGGGAAATCAGGTTGTACGTGCTGTTGAAACTAACACAACTAAAATAAACACATGGAAATGGGAGATATATGTTACCTCACTGATTAGAGGACAACCTGCAGAAGACAGTCAGCTACATTTTGGAGTGATGCATTTAAATGTAGGGGTCGCTAAACAAAGGAACACAACATTTATGTCATCACTCATCGATATCATGTTGAAATCAATTTTGTGAGAGGAGGGAGATGAGGTTGCACGTCCTGTTAAAACTAACAGCTCAAAAACCACACGGAATCTGGGAATAATGTGTACATCCCTGGTTAGAGGACAATTTGTAGAAAACAGCTAGCTACATTTTGAAGTGTTGCATTTTGATTCAAGTGGGTCGCCAACGTGATAAGTGGAACACAACTCTTCTTTTGTTAGTCACTTTTTGTTAAATCACATAAATAGTAACTCTTCCATTTCAGAGCCTGGATTTTCCCCCTGAGGCTAATATCCATATCATGTTGAAATCAATAGAACAGGGGACAAACGTTTAGGGTTCTACATTGTGACATCATTAAAATACTCCTTCTACAATGTTTAAACATTCTACATTGTCACATTATATCATTGATATCATGAAATAACTCCTTCATGTATTTTCTGATGTTTGATCAGATGTCTTTTATCGGTGAATCTCTTCCCACATTGACCACAGCTATAAGGTTTCTCTCCTGTGTGCGTTCTCTGGTGTACAGTCAGAGAGCCAGATGTTATAAAACTCTTCCCACATTGATCACAGCTATAAGATTTCTCTCCTGTGTGTATTCTCTGGTGTACAGTCAGAGAGCCAGATGTTGTAAAACTCTTCCCACATTGATTACAGCTATAAGGTTTCTCTCCTGTGTGTGTTCTCTGGTGCACTGTCAGCTGTCCAGATTGACAAAAACGCTTCCCACATTGATCACAGCAAGAAGGTTTCTCTCCTGTGTGTATTCTCTGGTGTAGTGTCAGATGGCCAGATGTAGTAAAACTCCTCCCACATTGATCACAGCTATAATATTTCTCTCCAGTGTGTATTCTCTGGTGTTTAGTCAGATGGCCAGATGTTGTAAAACTCTTCCCACATTGATGACAGCTATAAGGTTTCTCTCCTGTGTGTGTTCTCTGGTGCACTGTCAGCTGTCCAGATTGACAAAAACGCTTCCCACATTGATCACAGCTATAACGTTTCTCTCCTGTGTGGATTCTCTGATGAATTTTAATGCCTGATGAGGTGAATCTCTTCCCACAGTCAGAGCAGCAGTGAGTTCTCTTCCCTGTGGATGTCTGCAGGTGTTTATTGAGGAGTTCTGATCTAGAGAGACTCTTCTCTGCCTCTTCAGCATCATGAGGTTGTTGAGGCTCCCCAGAGGATCCACGATAGTCACATCTCTCTCCTGTGTGAACAACAAAGTCAGACAGATGATTAAAGGCCCACAACAGTAGAAATCCACTGTAAAAGGGGATGCCAACAGCGGAGCCATGATGTTGTTGTACAACAATTGACATCTGTAATGTCATGTTAAAATTGTTGGACAAATGTCTTAAAATGAGCAAGAATAGTCATATTTTGTCTTGTTTTCACATTAGTAGTGAAATCGATGATTGTAGGCTAGAAATAAGTTATTCATGTTGTTGAAACTCTAAGCAGTGTGCCAGACGACTTTTAGTCTCCAATATAGGCCCCTTTCTGTGTTTGCTAAAATTGTGGCACGAGGGCAATTTGATTGCAGAAACTCCTCCCTGCTAATGAGGAAACCGATAGTTATGGATGTAGTATATCTGCCTGGAGCAAAAATGGTGAGAAAAGATTTTAGTTTTCACAATGTATTCTGAATGTGAATGGGGGAAAACTCAGGGGAGTAACCTCCATTTCCAGGTTGCTTATGAGTTCATTTCACACTACTTTGGATTATAATTGTAAGGCTCGTTTGAATGTCCTGTTTAACCTCTATGGGCTAGGTGGGACGCTCAGCCAGTTGAATCCCGTGGCGCGATATTCAAATACCTTAGAAATGCTATTACTTCAATTTCTCAAACATATGACTATTTTACACCATTTTAAAGACAAGACTCTCCTTTATCTAACCACACTGTCCGATTTCAAAAAGGCTTTACAGCGAAAGCAAAACATTAGATTATGTCAGCAGAGTACCCAGCCAGAAATAATCAGACACCCATTTTTCAAGCTAGCATATAATGTCACAAAAACCAAAACCACAGCTAAATGCAGCACTAACCTTTGATGATCTTCATCAGATGACAATCCTAGGACATTATGTTATACAATACATGCATGTTTTGTTCAATCAAGTTCATATTTATATCAAAAAACAGCTTTTTACATTTGCATGTGACGTTCAGAACTAGCATACCCCCGCAAACTTCCGGTGAATTTACTAAATTACTCACGATAAACATTCACAAAAAACATAACAATTATTTTAAGAATTATAGATACAGAACTCCTTTATGCACTCGCTCTGTCCGATTTTAAAATAGCTTTTCGGTGAAAGCACATTTTGCAATATTCTGAGTACATAGCCCGGCCATCACAGGCAAGCTATTTTGACACCCACCAAGTGTGGTACTCACCAAACTCCGATTTACTATTAGAAAAGTTTGATTACCTTTGCTGTCTTTGTCAGAATGCACTCCCAGGACTTCTACTTCAATAACAAATGTTGGTTTGGTTCAAAATAATCCATAGTTATATCCAAATAGCGGCGTTTTGTTCTTGCGTTCAAGACACTATCCGAAAGGTAAATAAGGGTCACGTGCACGGCGCATTTCGTGACAAAAAAAATCTAAATATTCCATTACCGTACTTCGAAGCATGTCAACCGCTGTTTAAAATCAATTTTTATGCTATTTTTCTAGTAAAAAAGCAATAATATTTCGACCGGGAAACCCTGTATACGTTCAAAGAGAGAGAAAGTAAACATGGAGTCGTCTCGTGCACGCGCACGCCATTCTCATTGTCCTCTGATAGACCACTTACAAAAGGCGCTAATGTGTTTCAGCCTGGGGCTCCAAAGCAACCATTCAAATTTCTGGCGCCTTCTGAGAGCCTATGGGAGCGTTAGAAAATGTCACGTCATGCCAGAGATCCCCTGTTTTGGTTAGAGATGATCAAGAAGGCCATGAAATGGTCAGAGAGAGCGCTTCCTGTTTGGAATCTTCTCAGGTTTTGGCCTGCCAAATGAGTTCTGTTATACTCACAGACACCATTCAAACAGTTTTAGAAACTTTGGAGTGTTTTCTATCCAAAGCTAATAATTATATGCATATTCTAGTTTCTGGGCAGGAGTAATAATCAGATTAAATCGGGTACGTTTTTTATCCGGCCGTGCAAATACTGCCCCCTATCCCCAACAGGTTAATATAATGTTTGCTACAGAGTTATGAGTTATGTGTAATTATTGAAGAACTGTGTTAATGACAGTATCCATTTGGGTGTTGTCAATAAAGTAAAAAATATATATATATTATTTTCACCTTTATTTACCCAGGTGGCCAGTCGAGAACAAGTTCTCATTTACAACTGTGACCTGGCCAAGATAAAGCAAAGCAGTGCGACAAAAAAACAACAGTTACACGTGGGATAAACAAAAGTACAGTCAATAACACAATAGAAAAATCTATATACAGTGTGTGCAAATGGAGTAAGGAGGTAAGGCAATAAAATAGGCCATAGTAGCGAAGTAATTACAATTTAGCAGATTAACACTGGAGTGATAGATGAGCAGATGACGATGTGCAAGTAGAGATACTGGTGCGCAAAAAAGCAGCAAAGTAAATAAAACAATATGGGGATGAGGTAGGTAGATTGGATGGGCTATTTACAGATGGACTATGTACAGCTGCAGCGATCGGTTAGCTGCTCAGATAGCTGATGTTTAAAGTTAGTGAGGGAAATGTAAGTCTCCAACTTCACCAAGTTTTGCAATTTGTTCCAGTCATTGGCAGCAGAGAACTGGAAGGAAAGGCGCCCAAAGGAGGTGTTGGCTTTGGGGATGACCAGTGAGATATACCTGCTGGAGCGCGTGCTACGGGTGGGTGTTGTTATCGTGACCAGTGAGCTGAGATAAGGCGGAGCTTTACGAAGCATAGGCTTATAGATGACCTGGAGCCAGTGGGACTGGAGACGAATATGTGGCTAGGGCCAGCCGACTAGAGCATACAGGTCACAATGGTGGGTGGTATAAGGGGCTTTGGTAACAAAACAGATGGCACTGTGATAGCAAATTGTATGTAGTCTAAGTAGAGTATTGGAAGCTATTTTGTAGATGACATCGCCGAAGTCGAGGATCGGTAGGATAGTCAGTTTTATTAGGGTAAGTTTGGCGGAGTGACTGAAGGAGGCTTTGTTGCGAAATAGAAAGCCGATTCATGATTTGATTTTGGAGATGTTTGCTATGAGTCTGGAAGGAGAGTTTACAGTCTAGCCACCTAGGAATTTGTAGTTGTCCACGTATTCTAGGTCAGAACCGTCCAGAGTAGTGATGCTAGTCGGGCGGGCGGTTGCTGGCAGCAAACGGTTGAAAGCATGCATTTACTAGCGTTTAACCTCTATGGGCTAGGTGGGACGCAAGCGTCCCACCCGTGGTGCACTCCATCAACAGCAGGTGCATTTCAAGAGCGGCAAATTTGAATCGAAATAAATGTCAAAATTCAAATTTTTCAAACATACAACTATTTTACACCCTTTGAAAGATAAACATCTCCTTAATCTAACCACGTTTTACGATTTCAAAAAGGTTTTACGGCGAAAGCATAAATTTAGAGTATGTTAGGACAGTACATTTACAAGAGTTGTGTGTAATGTTTTGTCAATTCAAAGACAGGGTCACCAAAACCATAAAACCAGCTAAAATGATGCACTAACCTTTTACAATCTCCATCAGATGACACTCCTAGGACATTATGTTAGACAATGCATGCATTTTTAGTTCTATCAAGTTCATATTTATATCCAAAAACAGCGTTTTACTATGGCATTGATGTTGAGGAAATCGTTTCCCTCCAATAACCGGCAGTCAAGTCAGCACCACAAATTAAATAATTAAAATTAGAAAACATTGGTAAAATATTATATTGTCATTTAAAGAATTATAGATTTACATCTCTCTTGAACGCAATCAACTTGCCATATTTAAAAATAACCTTACTGGGAAATCACACTTTGCAATAATCTGAGCACTGCGCCCAGAAAAATACGCGTTGCGATACAGACTAGCCGTCATGTTGGGGAGATCTAAAATCGAAAATACTATGTAAATAATCCATTACCTTTGATTCTCTTCATCAGATGTCACTTCCAGGTATCACAGGTCCATAACGAATGTAGTTTTGTTCAAAAAAGCTCATCATTTATGTCCAAAAATCTCCGTCTTGTTAGCACATGATCTAAGCCCGCCGGACTTCACTTCATGAACGAGGGGAAAAAATATATTTACGTTCGTTCAAACATGTCAAACGTTGTATAGCATAAATCATTAGGGCCTTTTGTAACCAGAACATTAATAATATTCAAGGTGGACGAATGCATTCTCTTTTATAACGTATTGGAACGAGGGTACCCAACGAGGGTACCCAAAGCGCCAGGTGTCTAATGGGCCATCATCGTTCCATGGCTCTTGTTCGGTCAGATCTCCCTCCAGAAGACTCAAAACACTTTGTAAAGGCTGGTGACATCTAGTGGAAGCAATAGGAAGTGCCAAAATATTCCTCAGCCCCTGTTTTTTTTCAATGGCATAGGTTTAAAGGTAATACAACACATCAGGTATCCACTTCCTGTCAGAAAATGTCTCAGGGTTTTGCCTGCCAAACGAGTTCTGTTATACTCACAGACACCATTCAAACAGTTTTAGAAACTTTAGAGTGTTTTCTATCCATATATAATAAGTATATGCATATTCTAGTTACTGGGTAGGATTAGTAACCAGATTAAATCGGGTACATTTTTTTATCCAGCCGTGCAAATACTGCCCCCTAGCCCTAACAGGTTAAGAGCAGTTGGAGGCCACAGAAGGAGTGTTGTATGGCATTGAAGCTCGTTTGGAGGTTAGTTAACACGGTGTCCAAAGAAGGGCCAGATGTATACAGAACGGTGTCGTCTGCGTAGAGGTGGATTAGGGAATCACCCACAGCAAGAGCGACATCGTTGATATATACAGAGAAAAGAGTCGGCCCGAGAATTGAACCCTGTGGTACCCCCATAGAGACTGCCAGAGGTCCGGACAACAGGCCCTCCGATTTGAAACACTGAACTCTGTCTGCGAAGTAGTTGGTGAACCAGGCGAGGCAGTCATTTGAGAAACCAAGGCTATTGAGTCTGCCGATAAGAATACGGTGATTGACAGAGTCAAAAGCCTTGGCCAGGTCAATGAAGACGGCTACACAGTACTGTCATTTATCGATGGCGGTTATGATATCTTTTAGTACCTTGATCGTGGCTGAGGTGCACCCGTGATCAGCTCGGAAACCGGATTGCACAGCGGAGAAGGTCTGGTGGGATAATAAATGGTCAGTGATCTGTTTATTAACTTGGCTTTTGAAGACTTTAGAAAAGGTAGGACAGGATGGAAATAGGTCTGTAACAGTTTGGCTCTAGAGTGTCACCCCCTTTGACGAGGGGGACGACCGCGGCAGCTTTCCGATCTTTAGGGATCTCGGACGATACGAAAGAGGTTGAACAGACTGGTAATAGGGGTTGCAACAATGGCAGCGGATAGTTTTAGAAAGAGAGGGTCCAGATTGTCTAGCCCAGCTGATTTGTACGGGTCCAGGTTTTGCAGCTCTTTCAGAATATCTGCTATCTGGATTTGGGAGAAGGAGAAGCTGGGGAGGCTCGGGCAAGTAGCTGTGGGGGGTGCGGAGCTGTAGGCCGGGGTTGGGGTAGCCAGGAGGAAAGCATGGCCAGCCGTAGAGAAATGCTTATTGAAATTCTCGATTATCGTGGAGTTATCGGTGGTGACAGTGTTTCCTAGCCTCAGTGCAGTGGGCAGCTGGGAGGAGGTGCTCTTGTTCTCCATGGACTTTACAGTGTCCCAAAACTTTTTGGAGTTAGAGCTACAGGATGCAAATTTCTGTTTGAAAAAGCTAGCCTTTGCTTTCCTGACTGATTGTGTGTATTGGTTCCTGACTTCCCTGAACAGTTGCATATCGCGGGGACTATTCGATGCTATTGCAGTCCACCACAAGATGTTTTTGTGCTGGTCAAGGGCAGTCAGGTCTAGAGTGAACCAAGGGCTATATCTGTTCTTAGTTCTACATTTTTTGAAAGGGGCAAGCTTATTTAAGATGGTGAGGAAATTACTTTTAAAGAACGACCAGGCATCCTCGACTGACGGGATGCGGTCAATATCCTTCCAGGATACCCGGGCCAGGTCAATTAGAAAGGCCTGCTCGCAGAAGTGTTTTAGGGAGCGTTTGACAGTGATGAGGATTGGTCGTTTGATCGCGGACCCATAGCGGATGCAGGCAATGAGGCAGTGATCGCTGAGATCCTGATTGAAAACAGCAGAGGTGTATTTGGAGGGCAAGTTGGTCAGGATAACTTCTATGAGGGTGCCCATGTTTACGGATTTAGGGTTGTACCTGGTGGTTTCCTTGATAATTTGTGTGAGATTGAGGGCATTTAGCTTAGATTGCAGGACGACCGGGGTGTTAAGCATATCCCAGTTTAGGTCACCTAACAGAACGAACTTTGAAGATAGATGGGGGGCAATCAATTCACATATGGTGTCCAGGGCACAGCTGGGAGCTGAGGGGGGTCTATAACAGTTGGCAACAGTGAGAGACTTATTTCTGGAGATTAATTTTTTTAATTACAAGCTCAAACTGTTTGGGCATAGACCTGGAAAGTATGACAGAACTTTGCAAGCCATCTCTGCAGTAGATTGCAACTCCTCCCCCTTTGGCAGTTCTATCTTGACGGAAAATATTGTAGTTGGGTATGGAAATTTCAGAATTTTTGATGGCCTTCCAAAGCCAGGATTCAGACACGGCAAGGACATCAGGGTTGGCGGAGTATGCTAAAGCAGTGAATAAAACAAACTTAGGGAGGAGGCTTCTGATGTTAACATGCATGAAACCAAGGCTTTTTCGATTACAGAAGTCAACAAATGAGAGTGCCTGGGGACACACAGGGCCTGGGTTAGCCTCCACATCACCCGAGGAACAGAGGAGGAGTAGGATGAGGGTACGGCTAAAGGCTATCAGAATTGGTTGAATAGTGCGTTGGGGACAGAGAATAAAAGGAGCAGATTTCTGGGTGTGGTAGAATTGATTCAGGGCATAATGTACAGACAGGGGTATGGTGGGGTGCGGGTACAGTGGAGGTGAGCCCAGGCACTGGAGGTGAGCCCAGGCACTGAGTGATGATAAGAGAGGTTTCATCTCTGAACATGCTGGTTATACTGGGTGAGGTCACTGCATGTGTGGGAGGTGGGACAAAGGAGGTATCAAAGGCATGTACAGTGGGACTAGGGGCTCCGCAGTAAACTAAAACAATAACTATCCTAAACAACAGTATACAAGGCATATTGACATTTGAGAGAGACATAAAGCGAGGCATAAAGCAATCACAGGTGTTGATTGGGAGAGCTAGCTAAGACAACAACAGGTAAGACAACAACAGTTCATCAGCTAAGACAACAACAACAGGTAAAATGGTAATGAATGGGCAGAGAGGGTCGATTAACTACACACAGGGCCTGAGTTCGGAATAGGGCCAACAGATAAACAAAGGTAAACAAAGTGGAGATAAATGAACAGTCCAGCAGGCATCAGCTATGTAGCTAAGTGATCATAGGGTCCAGTGTACAGCAATAGATGGAACAGGGAAGCCGCGGGGTAGTCGTTGCTATGCTAGCAAGCGGGAGACACAGCGTTTAAAGTTAGCAGGCCGGGGTAAGTGGAAGCATCTGCTCCAATGTCCGGCAAAGGCCGGCTGAGGACCAGTCGCGGTGGTACGGCGGGGCGCCATGTCGACAAAGGGACCGGGCCAGATGGCGAAAGAGGTATTGTAGTTGTGGGTTAAATTCGTTTGCAATCCGGGTCATGTGCCTGGCTCAGGGCTAGCTTTTGGGGCTGGGTCACTCAGTGGCAGCTAGCTAGCTGTGATGATCAGGGGTAATGGTCCAGGGTTTACGGCAGGAATCCGGCGTTGTAGTGGAGAAAAACAGTCCGAGGCTGGCAGGTATTATCCAGGCTAAAAAAACGTCTGGTGCCTGAGCAGAGGGTAAAGGCCGCTAGCAGTGGCTAACAATGACTAAATAGCTAGTAGCTAATTAGCTGGCTAGCCTCTGATGAATGTTTTGGCTATAAGGTCTAAAAAAAAAAGAGCAGAAAAATAGCAGATCCGTGTCACATTGAGTGAGGTGGGTAACCGGAAGATATATTTAATTTAAAAATAGAAAAAGAGATTGAAAAGTCAATTGGAATATATACAAAAAATACAAAAAAGAAAACGAGAGGATGACAAAAAACGTATGCACTGCTACGCCATCTTGGGGGGAAAAAACTAAGTAAACTAAGTGTTGGCGAAATTGGCCCATAACTTCACCTAACAATAACATTGACCTACTGTAGGACCCATAACTTCACCTAACAATAACATAGACCTACCGTAGGACCCATAACTTCACCTAACAATAACATAGACCTACTGTAGGACCCATAACTTCACCTAACAATAACATTGACCTACTGTAGGACCCATAACTTCACCAAACAACAACATAGACCTACTGTAGGACCCATAACTTCACCTAACAATAACATAGACCTACTCTAGGACCCATAACTTCACCTAACAATAACATAGACCTACTGTAGGACCCATAACTTCACCTAACAACAACATAGACCTACTGTAGGACCCATAACTTCACCTAACAACAACATAGACCTACTGTAGGACCCATAACTTCACCTAACAACAACACAGACCTACTGTAGGACCCATAACTTCACCTAACAATAACATAGACCTACTGTAGGACCCATAACTTAACCAAACAATAACATAGACCTACTGTAGGACCCATAACTTCACCTAACAATAACATAGACCTACTGTAGGACCCATAACTTCACCTAACAACAACATAACATATACAGGGTCCTACAGTAGGTCTATGTCCCTGTATTGCTACTGCTGTATAAAAGGAATTATCTAAGTGAGTTTCAGAGATGAACAGTACAGTGCATTCCAAATTCAATAGGCAGGCAAGTAAACAAAAACGTTTTCAAATAAAAACTATTCCAGAAAATGTCAGGGCGTATATAACGACCGTCCAAGAGACTGTCAACCAATCGCGTTCACATTGTCATGCTGTGACACGCAGTTCCTAAGCTAATTCTCACCAAATCCCTTTTTAAAGTCAGGGTATGAGTCGAGAAACATTCCTATTTTCCTTGAAAGTATCGCAATTGAGAATCGATTCACATTTAGATGGAATGCTGCCAGAGCCAGTCTACCTCTGAAAATAACATACAGTCCTTGGACCTTGAGGAGTAACGGGGGCAGCAATCAGCAGTAGAAACAATAACAAAGCGAACTCCCTGCCCGTTTCGGTAAAAAGCTGAGGGATGGGGCTGGAGAAATGTAACCATCCATGATATCAACATTATAGTTTTAACCATGTTTTGAGGATATACAGTGTTTGTTTATATTTACTGATAAACATTGGAGTAAATAAACGCTTATATTTTGGGTTCTGATGGGGTACGACAGTTGAACTAAGCTCATGAGGCATTTATAAGTGATTTATTCAAGAAACAATGGGTACATATCATTATATAAGTCCCAAAATGGATGTAACAACTGCTGATTGCCCCTTTAAGAGAACATATTGGGCTAATCTAATAGGAGATATTGAGGACTACAGTATTTCAGGCATTGTCATTGGATGCATTTGATCAATTGTTAACGTTTTGTTGATGGTCCACTCTTGATGTTCTACACGTTACAGTGAAGCTTCAGCCATTCCTACAGAACAACATTAAAGTGTAGAACCCCTTTACTGCAGAGACGGTTCAACGACTGCAGAGACGGTACTTACTGGTGTTAAACAGATCTCCAACATCCTCTTCTTCCTCCAATGTGACAGTAATCTCCCCCTCCTCCTCTTTCACTCCATAAACTGCATCCTCCTCTTTCTCTTCCTCCTCTTCTTTTACTGTAACATCCTCCTCCTCTTTCACTCTGAACGCGTCTTCCTCTTCTTTCACTGAAACGTCTTTCTCTTCTTCTTTCACTGTAACAGCTTCACCCTCTACTTGTTTTTGTATTGTAACATCTTTCTCTTCCTCCTCCTCTTTCACAAGAGTTTCTTTCTCCGTCCAGCAGACCTCCGCTTCTTTAGCAGGAGGAGAGTAGCTTAGTGAACTCATGGTCGGTATGTTAGCTAGTTAGCATTAGCGACTAGCCTAGTTCTAAGCTAACTTAGCAAACCAGCTAGCTGACAAACAACGTAAATATATCATTAAATGGGCCAACAAGTACATACAACAGAAGTGTGTTTAATACACAGCGACTAATATACACCAAAACCAGTGTAAAGAGCGTGAATGTTGTAGCTATGTTTGCTAGAAAGCTACCGAGGTGTCTGACTAGCTGTTGTTGTTGAAGGAGCGTCCCGTCCACTAGATTCTACGTCACACTGGCAGCATCGCCTGAACCTAAAAGACGCACATCGCCATCTGCTGACTGGAGGGGGCAACGCAGTTGAGGAACCAAACGTTTATTTTTCATTTATTTCAGAAAAGTTGATTATTATATTAAGTCGGTCAAAGAGAAGCATGTGTTGATTGATTCGTTTTTAATGAGTGAGAAATTGAAACAAACTTTACACCCACTACATATTTGCATTGAACCATACTTCTGACATGGATCATTTTGACCCGAGGCATATCTTTTATCATAGCCAAAATGTGGTTTATTCAATTCTTCCAATTTTTCATGACTTTGTCAATCAACTGGTTGTTAATAAATCTAAATCATGGTTTAGTGTTTCTGTATCAATATGGACTTTTAACAAATTCAAATCCTTTGGAGTCATTTTGACCCCAGACAAAAGCACCTTTGATAAATAGGATGTTAATTTCAAATAAAAATCACATTTTATTGGTCACATACACTTGGTAAGCAGATATTATTGCGGGTGTATTGAAATGCTTGTGTTTCTAACTCCAACAGTGCAGTAATATCTAACAAGTAATATTTAACAATTTCACAACATATACCCAATACACACATATCTAAGTATTTGAATCTAAGTTTCTCTGTAGACATGATCCATCCCACCAGAGGGTGGAGGGGCACCTGTATCAGTGTTTTTGACCAGATAGACAACTGCAGACACACAGTATAGTGCCTCCCATTTACTCTCCTAAGATTGGACTTTTCTATACCACGTATCACGTGACTGTGTACAAAACTGCCATTGGTAGAAAACTCTGCCAGTGGTAGACAACTCTGCCAGTGATATACAGTGCATTCGTAAAGTATTCAGACCCCTTCACTTTTCCACATTTTGTTACATTACAGCCTTATTATAAAATTTAATAATTTTTTCCCCTCATCAATCTACACACAATACCCCATAATGACATCACAATACCCCATAATGACATCACAATACCCCATAATGACAAACCAAAAACAGTTTTTTTTTTTAAACATTTTTTCAAATGTATTTTCTTGAGTATTCAGACCCTTTGCTATGAGACTCAGAATTGAGCTCAGATGCATCCTGTTTCCATTGATTATCCTTGAGATGTTTCTACAACTTGATTGGAGTCCACCTGCGGTAAATTCAATTGATTAGACATGATTTGGAAAGGCACACACCTGTCTATGTAAGGTCCCACAGTTTACAGTGCATGTCAGAGCAAAAACCAAGCCATGAGGTCAAAGGAATTGTCCATAGAGCTCTGAGACAGGAATGTGTCGAGAAACAGATCTGGGGAAAGGAGCCAAAAACTTTCTTCAGCATTGAAGGTCCCCAAGAACACAGTGGCCTCCATCATTCTTAAATGGAAGAAGTTTGGAACCACCAAGACTCTTCCTAGAGCTGGCTGCCTGGACAAACTGAGCAATCTGGGGAGAAGGGTCTTGGTCAAGGAGGTGAACAAGAACCCGATGTTCACTCTGACAGAGCTCCAGAGTTACTCTCTGGAGAAGGGAGAACCTTCCAGAACGACAACCATCTCTGCAGCACTCCAGCAATCAGGCCTTAATGTAGCAATGATTAAATTGTCAAAATGTATTTCAATGGACAATTCAGTGAACTGTTCTGTGAAAGGTGTTGGCTAGAGATGACATGCAGGAGCTCGCAGGGATTTGTAGTCTTGCATGTCGTCTACTTTGATGCCAATTAGCATTTTAGATTCCAAGAGTAAAGAGACACAAATATATTGATAAAGTATTTGTATTTATTATGGATCCCCATTAGTTCCTGCCAAGTTAGGTCAGGGAGCGTGCCAGCCTGCCTGAACCGCCCCTGAATTAACAGGTATAAATGATGGATTATGAACTAACAGGTATAAATGATGGGTTATGAATTAACAGGTATAAATGATGGGTTATGAATTAACAGGTATAAATGATGGGTTATGAATTAACAGGTATAAATGATGGGTTATGAACTAACAGGTATAAATGATGGGTTATGAATTAACAGGTATAAATGATGGGTTATGAATGAACAGGTATAAATGATGGGTTATGAATTAACAGGTATAAATGATGGGTTATGAATTAACAGGTATAAATGATGGGTTATGAATTAACAGGTATAAATGATGGGTTATGAATTAACACATCCCCTGCGAGCCCAGGCATTTCAATACATTCAGGATTTCTTACGGTCCATGTGCAATGTATATGGTTATCTCTGTCTCTCTCTCCATCTCTTCTTTAACAAGCAGCCATGTTGTTGTCATTCCACTAGGGACCTGTTTTCAGCATTTTAAGTCTCCAGTCAATAACCAGTGCACTGGGATTATCCCTCTACACCCTTTACACATGTACTGCACTGGGATTATCCCTCTACACCCTTTACACATGTACTGCACTGGGATTATCCCTCAACACCCTTTACACATGTACTGCACTGGGATTATCCCTCTACACCCTTTACACATGTACTGTACTGGGATTATCCCTCAACACCCTTTACACATGTACTGCACTGGAAATATCCCTCTACACCCTTTACACATGTACTGCACTGGAATTATCCCTCAACACCCTTTACACATGTACTGCACTGGAAATATCCCTCTACACCCTTTACACATGTACTGCACTGGAATTATCCCTCAATACCCTTTACACATGTACTGCACTGGAATTATCCCTCAATACCCTTTACACATGTACTGCACTGGAATTATCCTTCTACACATGTACTGCACTGGAATTATCCTTCTACACATGTACTGTACTGGAAATATCCCTCAACACCCTTTACACATGTACTGCACTGGGATTATCCCTCAACACCCTTTACACATGTACTGCACTGGGATTATACCTCTACACATGTACTGCACTGGAATTATCCCTCTACACCCTTTACACATGTACTGTACTGGAAATATCGCTCAACACCCTTTACACATGTACTGCACTGGGATTATCCCTCTACACCCTTTACACATGTACTGCACTGGGATTATCCCTCTACACCCTTTACACATGTACTGCACTGGAATTATCCTTCTACACATGTACTGCACTGGAATTATCCCTCAACACCCTTTACACATGTACTGCACTGGGATTATCCCTCTACACCCTCTACACATGTACTGTACTGGGATTATCCCTCTACACCCTTTACACATGTACTGCACTGGAATTATCCCTTTACACATGTACTGCACTGGAATTATCCCTTTACACATGTACTGTACTGGAATTATCCCTTTACAGTTAGAAGCACTTCCTTTAAGAGTGTGCTCCTAATCTCAGCTCGTTACCTGTATAAAAGACACCTGGGAGACAGAAATCTTTCTGATTGAGAGGGGGTCAAATACTTATTTCCCTCACTAAAATGCAAATCAATTTATAACATTTTTGACATGCATTTTTCTGGATTTTTTTGTTGTTGTTATTCTGTCTCTCACTGCTCAAATAAACCTACCATTAAAATTATAGACTGATTATTTCTTTGTAAGTGGGCAAATGTACAAAATCAGCAGGGGATCAAATACTTTTTCCCCCCACTGTACATCTACATGATGTATTGTTACACCATGTAGGAGCAGTATAGACCTAGTCTGTTCATTATATACATCTACATGATGTATTGTTACACCAAAAAAAAGGGAAATTATATTATTTTATACTAATACAATTGCTCAGAGAAAGAGATTTAGTTTAACATGTAATTCTCAAAAGGCAGGGGTCTGAATTATTGCTACCCATGTTTTCAATACTCCAGCACTCTCCCCTTGGGAGGATAATGACACTGAAATGTTTTATGAGATTAGAGAACACATTGGGTGGTATCTTAGACCATTCCTCCATACAGAATCTCTCCAGGTCCTTGATTTATTTAGTCTGTCTTATGGACTGCCCTGTTCAATTCAAACCACAGGTTTTCAATGGAGTTCAAGTCCGAAGACTGAGTTGGCCATAGAACATTTTAGATTTTGTGCCCAATTTACAGTTTCTTTGTTTTGCTGGAAGATCCACTTATGGCCAAGTTTCAGCCTCCTAGCAGAGAGGTAACCAGGTTTTGGGCTAAAATATCCTGGTAGTGGTTAAAGTTGATTTATTTTATACATTTTTGCTCATCTTTATCAAGGGTATTAATAACTAGGTGCTTATTTTGATATCTTGTTTTTTGACAGAGTCAAACAGGGACATTGATCTGATTAACACCAGTAAATACAGTGAGTACCATCTAATAAAACAGGGACATTGATCTGATTAACACCAGTAAATACAGTGGAGTAGATGTAGAGTTTGTTTTAAATTCTCATAAAAAACGGAATTAATCAAACAGCACTTGTTGCTTTTTGTACGTGTTGATATAATATTAATATTTAATGGAGAGAAAAAAACGTTTCCCTAAACTGCTTTATAATATTATAATTCAATGAAGAATAAAAATAGTTTTCCCTCCTCAACTGCGTTTCCTCCCTCCAGACAGCAGATGGCGATATGTGTCTTTCAGGCGATGTTTCTAGTGTGACGTATAATCTAGTGGACGGAACGCTTCTTCAACAACTGCAGCCACCTCGGTAGCTCGCTAGCCGACAAAGTCGGAACATTCAAGTTCTTTAGACAATTTCGTGGTTTATTTGTCACTTTGCTTTAAACATACTTATGTGGAAACAACTAGCTACCCCATTTAATTTAATATTTACGTTGTAAGTCAACTAGCTGGCTGGTTAAGTTAGCACTAGCCTAGCTAGCTAACATCCCCGACCATGAGTTCACTAAGCTACTCTCCTCCTGTTAAAGAAGAGGAGGTCTGCTGGACGGAGAAAGAAGCTCTCGTGAAAGAGGAGGAGGAAGAGGAGGCTGTTACAATACAAAAACAAGTAGAGGGTGAGGCTGTTACCGTGAAAAAAGAAGAGAAAGACGTTACAGTGAAAGAAGAGGAAGACGCGTTCAGAGTGAAAGAGGAGGAGGATGTTACTGTGAAAGAAAAGGAGGAAGATGCAGTTTTTGGAGTGAAAGATGAAGAGGGGGAGATTACTGTCACATTAGAGGAGCACGAAGAAGAGAAGACTGGAGAACTGATTAACACTAGTAAATACAGTGAGTACTATCTAATAAAACAGGGACATTGATCTGGTTAACACCAGTAAATACAGTGAGTACTATCTAATAAAACAGGGACATTGATCTGATTAACACCAGTAAATACAGTGAGTACTATCTAATAAAACAGGGACATTGATCTGATTAACACCAGTAAATACAGTGAGTACTATCTAATAAAACAGGGACATTGATCTGATTAACACCAGTAAATACAGTGAGTACTATCTAATAAAACAGGGACATTGATCTGATTAACACCAGTAAATACAGTGAGTACTATCTAATAAAACAGGGACATTGATCTGATTAACACCAGTAAATACAGTGAGTACTATCTAATAAAACAGGGACATTGATCTGATTAACACCAGTAAATACAGTGAGTACTATCTAATAAAACAGGGACATTGATCTGATTAACACCAGTAAATACAGTGATTACTATCTAATAAAACAGGGACATTGATCTGATTAACACCAGTAAATACAGTGAGTACTATCTTATAAAACAGGGACACAAACTCTGCAGTTGTTGAACTAATGTGTGATTTTTAAAAGGGCATTCTACACTCAAATATGTTTTTGTACTGTATGAATTGTTCATGACGTCCTCCAGGGATTTTTAAACTTTTCCTGTTGAAAAGTGATATATAAATACAGTAAAGTATAAACACACTAATGGGAAACAAATAAATGTTTTGAGTAAAATAGTGTTTTTTTTAACAACTGCAAACTAGAAGGAGTGAGTGATGTCATAGTAAGGCCTCCAAGGAGTTGGCTTGATGGGAAGTCGTGATGTCATCCAATAGGAGACTGATCTTCATGTGAATATTCATTATTCTTTTTAAAATCCTTCCTGTTCTGTCAAGTTGGTTGTTGATCATTGCTAGAAAGCCGTTTTCAAGTCTTGCTATAGACGTTCAAGATGATTTAAGTCCAAACTGTAACTAGGCCACTCAGGAACATTCAATGTCATCTTGGTAAGCTCCTCCAGTGTAGATTTGGCCTTGTGGTTTAGGTTATTGTCCTGTTAGGACAGTTTTTTGTATTCAGATTTCTGAAATGCTCTCTAACTACGTAACATTTAGTGTCTCCTTATGTTACGCTGGGAAAACAGTTTTCATGGGAACAGAAATCCTAAATCATTTCAGAGTTTACTAAATCCAATGGTTCTAACCGAGAGTCACCTTAACTTTATTGACAACACCCAAATGGATACTGTCATTAACGCAGTTCTTCAATAATTACACATCATTCTTAATACTGTAGCTGTTTAGTTACAGTCACATGTTCAACTATCATCAGCTGATCCAGGAAATCATTTTCTGAATGACAGTCACATGACAGAAGCCACAACATGCAACAACAACCAAAGTGCTTCTTCATTCATTACTCTGGTAAAGACAGTTATGCCGTTCTCCATGTTGGATCCAACATCCCTAACAAATGGATGTTTATAATGTGTTATTGTCTGGTTGATTTACAGTAGGGTCTCGTTAGTCTGTTTGGACACAGAGATACGCTCCACGTTGGATCCAACATCCCTACTTTGCTCATAATGTGTAGAGAAATGTTCCTTGATGGATAGGCTATTGTTCAACACATAGAGCTATTTTCCTATATTTGTTGTTATGGGCCCTACAGTAGGTCTATGTTGTTGTTAGGTGAAGTTATGGGTCCTACAGTAGGTCTATGTTGTTGTTAGGTGAAGTTATGGGTCCTACAGTAGGTCTATGTTGTTGTTAGGTGAAGTTATGGGTCCTACAGTAGGTCTATGTTGTTGTTAGGTGAAGTTATGGGTCCTACAGTAGGTCTATGTTGTTGTTAGGTGAAGTTATGGGTCCTACAGTAGGTCTATGTTGTTGTTAGGTGAAGTTATGGGTCCTACAGTAGGTCTATGTTGTTGTTAGGTGAAGTTATGGGTCCTACAGTAGGTCTATGTTATTGTTAGGTGAAGTTATGGGTCCTACAGTAGGTCTATGTTGTTGTTATGGGTCCTACTGTAGGTCTATGTTGTTGTTATGGGTCCTAGAGGACACTATGTATGTCATGCAACAACAACCAAAGTGCTTCTTCGTTCATTACATAGGTATGATTGTTGTTAGGTGAAGTTATGGGCCAATTTGGCAAACAGTGTACAACCCCTCATTGTCAGGCTGATGGAAAAGCCAAAGAGCATTTTACTGGTTGAAGTGTTTTTTAAGTACAAAGCGGTTGATTTGCGATGACGACACAAACATTATATTAAGCAGGAAATTCAAACAAGCCTTACAATTATAATCCAAAGTAGTGTGAAATGAACTCATAAGCAACCTGGAAATGGAGGTTACTCCCCTGAGTTTTCCCCATTCACATTCAGAATACATCGTGAAAAACTAAAATCTTTGCTCACCATTTCAGATATACTACATCCATAACTAGTGGTTTCCTCATTACCAGATATACTACATCCATAACTAGTGGTTTCCTCATTACCAGATATACTACATCCATAACTAGTGGTTTCCTCATTACCAGATATACTACATCCATAACTAGTGGTTTCCTCATTACCAGATATACTACATCCATAACTAGTGGTTTCCTCATTACCAGATATACTACATCCATAACTAGTGGTTTCCTCATTACCAGATATACTACATCCATAACTAGTGGTTTCCTCATTACCAGATATACTACATCCATAACTAGTGGTTTCCTCATTACCAGATATACTACATCCATAACTAGTGGTTTCCTCATTACCAGATATACTACATCCATAACTAGTGGTTTCCTCATTACCAGATATACTACATCCATAACTAGTGGTTTCCTCATTAGCAGATATACTACATCCATAACTAGTGGTTTCCTCATTACCAGATATACTACATCCATAACTAGTGGTTTCCTCATTAGCAGATATACTACATCCATAACTAGTGGTTTCCTCATTACCAGATATACTACATCCATAACTAGTGGTTTCCTCATTACCAGATATACTACATCCATAACTAGTGGTTTCCTCATTACCAGATATACTACATCCATAACTAGTGGTTTCCTCATTACCAGATATACTACATCCATAACTAGTGGTTTCCTCATTACCAGATATACTACATCCATAACTAGTGGTTTCCTCATTACCAGATATTCTACATCCATAACTAGTGGTTTCCTCATTACTAGATATACTACATCCATAACTAGTGGTTTCCTCATTACCAGATATACTACATCCATAACTAGTGGTTTCCTCATTAGCAGATATACTACATCCATAACTAGTGGTTTCCTCATTACTAGATATACTACATCCATAACTAGTGGTTTCCTCATTACCAGATATACTACATCCATAACTAGCGGTTTCCTCATTAGCAGGGAGGAGTTTATGCAATCAAATTGTGTGTGCATCGCCCTCGTGCCGCAATTTTAGCAAACACAAAAAGGGGCCTACATTGGATACAAAGAGTTGTCTGGCACACTGCTTCGAGTTTCAACAACATGAATAACTTATTTCTAGCCTACCATCATCGATTTTACTACTAATGTGAAAACAAGACAAAATATGACTATTCTAGCTCATTTTAAGACAATTGTCAAATAATTTTAACATTCATTACAGACGTCAATTGTTGTACAACATCATCACTGCTACGCTGTTGGCATCCCCTTTTACAGTGGATTACCGCTGTTGTGGGCCTTTAATCATCTGTCTGACTTTGTTGTTCACACAGGAGAGATACTTAACTATCGTGGATCCTCTGGGGAGTCTCAACAACCTCTTGATGCTGAAGAGGCAGAGAAGAGTCTCTCCAGATCAGAACACCTCAATAAACACCAGCAGAGACCCACAGGGAAGAGAACTCACTGCTGCTCTGACTGTGGGAAGAGATTCACCTCCCCATCAGGCATTAAAATTCATCAGAGAATCCACACAGGAGAGAAACCTTATAGCTGTGGTCAATGTGGGAAGGGTTTTGCAGCATCTACCTATCTTACTCTACACCAGAGAACACACACAGGAGAGAAATCTTATAGCTGTGGTCAATGTGGGAAGAGTTTTAGTCAATCTGGCCATCTGACAGTGCACCAGAGAATACACACAGGAGAGAAATCTTATAGCTGTAATCAATGTGGGAAGAGTTTTACTACATCTGGCCAGCTGACTTTACACCAGAGAACGCACACAGGAGAGAAACCTTATAGCTGTGATCAATGTGGGAAGAGTTTTACTAGATCTGACCATCTGACTTTACACCAGAGAACGCACACAGGAGAGAAACCGTATAGCTGTGGTCAATGTGGGAAGGGTTTTGCGGCATCTACCTATCTTACTCTACACCAGAGAATACACACAGGAGAGAAATCTTATAGCTGTGGTCAATGTGGGAAGAGTTTTAGTCAATCTGGCCATCTGACAGTGCACCAGAGAACGCACACAGGAGAGAAATCTTATAGCTGTGATCAATGTGGGAAGAGTTTTACTAGATCTGACCATCTGACTTTACATCAGAGAACGCACACAGGAGAGAAACCGTATAGCTGTGGTCAATGTGGGAAGAGTTTTGTTAAATCTAGCCAGCTGACAGTACACCAGAGAACACACACAGGAGAGAAACTCTATAGCTGTGGTCAGTGTGGGAAGAGTTTTACTGAGTCTGGTGGTCTGACTAAACACCAGAGAACACACACAGGAGAGAAACCTCATACCTGTGACCAGAGATAATCTGATAAAAAAAATCTCTGATCAAATATCAGAAAATACATACATGAAGAAGTTGTTTCATGATATCTATGAATTAATGTCACAATGTAGAAAGTTTTAACATTGTAGTAGGAGTATTTTAATGATGTCACAATGTAGAATCCTAAACGTTTGTCCCCTGTTCTATTGATTTCAACATGATATGGATATTAGCCTCAGGGGGAAAATCCAGGCTCTGAAATGGAAGAGTTACTATTTATGTGATTTAACAAAAAAGTGACTAACACAAAAATAACGGACAAAAAAAGAGCTGTGTTACACTTACCACGTTATTGACCCACTTGAATCAAATTGCAACACTTCAAAATGTAGATAGCTGTTTTCTACAAGTTGTCCTCTAACCAGTGATGTACACATTACTCCCAGATTCCATGTGGTTTTTGAGCTGTTAGTTTTAACAGGACGTGCAACCTCATCTCCCTCCTCTCACGCAATTGATTTCAACATGATATCAATGAGTGATGACAAATAAGTGTTGTGTTCCTTTGTTTAGTGACCCCTACATTTAAATGCATCACTCCAAAATGTAGCTGACTGTCTTCTGCAGGTTGTCCTCTAATCAGTGAGGTAAAAGATATCTCCCATTTCCATGTGTTTTTTTAGTTGTGTTAGTTTCAACATCACGTACAACCTAATTTCCCCCCTAAATGATATCAGTGATTTATTGCTACTTGTCAAAACAACAGCGTTTCTGGTGCTTGTGTCCATGGCGAGGACAATTTAGTTTCTGATTGTCTCAAGGTTGGACAGTCAAAAAGATTTGTGTTTTGCGTTTAGCCAGTGAGTTGCCATGGATCTTATTTTGACTGCACGTTTTTCCGTATTAAAGATGAGTTTTGTTCGGGCTCGTTCCAAGGGGACGAGAGTTCTAGAAGCTAGTGGGGGAAAAATGTTTTTTTCTTGTTTTTAATTGTTGACAGCTAGTGGACACCATGTTTATATTGGTGAAGGTGAAGCATTGTAGTTGATTATAATGTGAAATAGAAGTTATTTTCTGTTGGTGGTAAGCATTCTCTTACGGTGTTACAGTCTTTGATTTTTCCATTTATGTTTTGAGGTTTGGATTTTTGCACGTCTAGCTCGTTAGCCCGTCTAGCTCGTTTGCCCGTCTAGCTCGTTAGCCCGTCTAGCTCGTTAGCACGTCTAGCTCGTTAGCACGTCTAGCTCGTTAGCCCGTCTAGCTCGTTAGCACGTAGGACGCACTGATTGGTGTCACCTCGTTAGTCAGTATGTGTTACACCTGTGCTGGCTTGTCCATCTCGTTAGTGGGAAGGTGTTTCACCTGAGCTGGTCCAGGTTCTATTTAAGAGTGTCTGGCCCAGTGCTCCAGTTGTCTTGATACATGTGGAGAGTCAACACCTTTAGTTGCTCCACCTTTTTGGTTTGCTTCCTGTCTTTAAGTTTGGTGTGGGATTTTCTTTTGTTTGTCTCTTCTTGGGCAGATTTAGTGGGTCTCATGGTGGGTGTCTTTTAGGTCCCAGTTGTTGTTACTAGTCAACTTTCAGTGGACACTGAGAGAGCAAAACTGCAAGATTATGTTATAATACTTTTATTGCATCAAATGGTTGTTTTATGCAACAGAATGGAGGGTTCTTAGAACTATTGTGTCTGTGTTCTACTGAGGATGGGCCTCTGGGAGAAAACACTGACAGGAGATTTACAATGTCTTTTGGGTGATAAAACCTAAAGAGACTGCATTCCAGAGCATGAGTTAATGTTTCTGTTCTATATGGTACCAGGGAGAGATGACCCCAGGGCCAGACCCTGGTCTCTACACAGAGTACTGTTTTTACAGCAGATAGTCTCTGCTGAGAATTTATAAGTATCTTTCATACAAATCTTAACCTTGTGACCCGTTCTATACATCTGTTGTTGGTCATGTAGGTTAAAAGGGGTGTGTCTTGGCTGTAAAAGACCTTTGTACTTTTATATCGTGGCTCTCAACGAATCATCTGGGGGTGATTCGTCGACCAGCCATCATTTATCGTAGAGCACTCAATTGATTCACTTTATATGTGTACGTTGTATTGACCTGCTACCTTATAAGTGAATAAAGATTGATTTTAAGAATAACTCTGACTTGTGTCATAAGTTTGTCTCCTCATTTGATATTAAAGAAATTAACCACCACATTTGGCGATGGGAATGTGAATCTTGACTTGGTGACCGCTCCTGACGACCTGGGTAAAGGGTGCATGAGGGATCCCTCAAACTTGGGATCTCAGGGAAACCACACAGACCATTTATGATAGTACGGTGCACCTGTAATTGTTTTAAACCTGTAATTGTTTTAAACCTGGACCCCATTTTAGAAGTATTGAAATATGTACATGTATGAGTTACATTATCCTAGCAACTAACCATGAGATAGAAATGTGAAGATATTCCTGCAGGTTAAAATATTGTTGAAAAACAACTAATTGATTAGGTATGTTTGGGAATAGCATTGTGTGACTGTGATATGAGAGTTGTGTGACTGTGGTATGAGAGTTGTGTGACTGTGGATATGAGAGTTGTGTGACTGAGTCTTAATCTGATGTTTGGATAGTAACATAGAGATCTATAGTTCCTCACAGAGATTTATAGTTCCTCCTAGAGATCTATAGTTCCTCACAGAGATCTATAGTTCCTCACAGAGATCTATAGTTCCTCACAGAGATCTATAGTTCCTCCTAGAGATCTATAGTTCCTCCTAGAGATCTATAGTTCCTCCTAGAGGTCTATAGTTCCTCACAGAGATCTATAGTTCCTCACAGAGATCTATAGTTCCTCCTAGAGATCTATAGTTCCTCACAGAGATCTATAGTTCCTCACAGATATCTATAGTTCCTCCTAGAGATCTATAGTTCCTCCTAGAGATCTATAGTTCCTCCTAGAGATCTATAGTTCCTCACAGAGATCTATTGTTCCACACAGAGATCTATAGTTCCTCACAGAGATCTGTAGTTCCTCCTAGAGGTCTGTAGTTCCTCACAGAGATCTGTAGTTCCTCCTAGAGGTCTGTAGTTCCTCACAGAGATCTATAGTTCCTCACAGAGATCTATAGTTCCTCCTAGAGATCTATAGTTCCTCCTAGAGATCTATAGTTCCTCCTAGAGATCTATAGTTCCTCCTAGAGATCTATAGTTCCTCACAGAGATCTATAGTTCCTCACAGAGATCTATAGTTCCTCACAGAGATCTATAGTTCCTCACAGAGGTCTGTAGTTCCTCACAGAGATCTGTTGTTCATCCTAGATGTCTGTAGTTCCTCACAGAGATCTATAGTTCCTCCTAGAGGTCTATAGTTCCTCCTAGAGGTCTATAGTTCCTCCTAGAGGTCTATAGTTCCTCCTAGAGATCTATAGTTCCTCACAGAGATCTATAGTTCCTCCTAGAGATCTATAGTTCCTCTCAGAGATCTATAGTTCCTCACAGAGATCTATAGTTCCTCACAGAGGTCTGTAGTTCCTCACAGAGATCTGTAGTTCCTCCTAGAGGTCTATAGTTCCTCACAGAGGTCTGTAGTTCCTCACAGAGATCTATAGTTCCTCCTAGAGGTCTATAGTTCCTCCTAGAGATCTATAGTTCCTCCTAGAGGTCTATAGTTCCTCCTAGAGGTCTATAGTTCCTCCTAGAGATCTATAGTTCCTCACAGAGATCTATAGTTCCTCCTAGAGGTCTATAGTTCCTCACAGAGATCTATAGTTCCTCTCAGAGATCTATAGAAACTTCCGGGTTTGGAGCGAGTAGTCGTGCTGCACTTCGCTCCGCAGGTAATATTACATTTCACTACATTACAACGGTTTGATTTGTTTGATCTGAGCAATTTTAGCTAGCTACATAGCTGTCTTTGCTGTCGTTGTATCAAAGATAGTGGTGTAGTTTAGAGAAATTATTGAGGTTAGCTAGCCAGCTATTTTCGTCCGCCGCGACACCGTTTTCCAAACCTAGTCATCACCACAGCCACTGCTAGCTAGCCTACATTACCAATAGCAGCACTGTAGCACTGTAGAAACTAAATACATTACAACGGAACGATTTGATTAGTGTAGTGTTAGCTAGCTACATAGTTGTCTTTGCTGTCTTTGTATCAAAGATAATTGTGTAGTTTACCGCCAACTTTAGAGAAATTATCGAGGTTAGCTAGCCAGCTCGCAGCGGCGCCGTTTTCCTAACAGTCAACTCCACAGCCACCGCTAGTTAGCCAACTTTACCAATAGCAGCACTGTAGCACTGCAGAAACTAATACATTACAACGGAACGATTTGATTAGTGTAGTGTTAGCTAGCTACATAGCTGTCTTTGCTGTCTTTGTGTAGTTTAGAGTAATTTTCGAGGTTAGCTAGCCAGCTATTTTCGTCCGCCGCGACGCTGTTTTCTAAACCTAGTCAAACTTAGTCAACACCACTGCTAGCTAGCCAACTTTACCGACTAGCAGCACTGTAGAAACTCAATACATTACAAAGGAACGTCTTGATTAGTGTTACGTTAGCTAGCTACATAGTTGCCTTTGTATCATGATAAAGGTGTAGTACAGATAAACTATCGAGGTTACCTAGTCCCTGTGCGCACAACCCACATGGAGTTCCAGGTCTCCGGCAGCCTCTGGAACTGCCGGTCTGTGGCCAACAAGGCAGAGTTCATCTCAGCCTATGCTACGCTCCAGTCCCTCGACTTCTTGGCGCTGACGGAAACATGGATTACCACAGAAAACACTGCTACTCCTACTGCTCTCTCCTCGTCTGACCACGTGTTCTCGCATACCCCGAGAGCATCTGGCCAGCGGGGGGTGGCACTGGAATCCTCATCTCTCCCAAGTGGACATTCTCTCTTTCTCCCCTGACCCATCTGTCTATCTCCTCCTTTGAATTCCATGCTGTCACAGTCACTAGCCCATTCAAGCTTAACATCCTTATCATTTATCGCCCTCCAGGTTCCCTTGGAGAGTTCATCAATGAGCTTGACGCCTTGATAAGTTCCTTTCCTGAGGATGGCTCACCCCTCACAGTTATGGGTGACTTTAACCTCCCCATGTCAACCTTTGACTCATTCCTCTCTGCCTCCTTCTTTCCACTCCTCTCCTCTTTTGACCTCACCCTCTCACCCTCTCACCCTCCCCCCTACTCACAAGGCAGGCAATACGCTTGACCTCATCTTTACTAGATGCTGTTCTTCCACTAATCTCATTGCAACTCCCCTCCAAGTCTCCGACCACTACCTTGTATCCTTTTCCCTCTCGCTCTCCTCCAACACTTCTCACTCTGCCCCTACTCGGGTGGTATTGCGCCGTCGCAACCTTCGCTCTCTCTCTCCCGCTACTCTCTCCTCTTCCATCCTATCATCTCTTCCCTCTGCTCAATCCTTCTCCAACCTATCTCCTGATTCTGCCTACTCAACCCTCCTCTCCTCCCTTTCTGCATCATTTGACTCTCTATGTCCCCTATCCTCCCGGCCGGCTCGGTCCTCCCCTCCTGCTCCGTGGCTCGACGACTCAGTGCGAGCTCACAGAACAGGGCTCCGGGCAGCCGAGCGGAAATGGAGGAAAACTAGCCTCCCTGCGGACCTGGCATCCTTTCACTCCCTCCTCTCTACATTTTCTTCCTCTGTTTCTGCTGCTAAAGCCAATTTCTACCACTCTAAATTCCAAGCATCTGCCTCTAACCCGAGGAAGCTCTTTGCTACCTTCTCCTCCCTCCTGAATCCTCCTCCCCCCTCCCCCCTCCTCCTTCTCTGCGGATGACTTCGTCAACCATTTTGAAAAGAAGGTTGACGACATCCGCTCCTCGTTTGTTAAGTCAAACGACACCGCTGGTCCTGCTCACATTGCCCTACCCTATGCTTTGACCTCTTTCTCCCCTCTCTCTCCAGATGAAATCTTGCGACTTGTGACGGCCGGCCGCCCAACATCCTGCCCGCTTGACCCTATCCCCCCACTCTCCTCCAGACCATTTCCGGAGACCTTCTCCCTTACCTCACCTCGTTCATCAACTCATCCTTGACCACTGGATATGTCCCTTCCATCCTCAAGAGAGCGAGAGTTGCACCCCTTCTCAAAAAACCTACACTCGATCCCTCCGATGTCAACAACTACAGACCAGTATCCCTTCTTTCTTTCCTCTCCAAAACTCTTGAGCGTGCCGTCCTTGGCCAGCTCTCTTGCTATCTCTTTCAGAATGACCTTCTTGATCCAAATCAGTCAGGTTTCAAGTCTGGTCATTCAACTGAGACTGCTCTTCTCTGTGTCACGGAGGCTCTCCGCACTGCTAAAGCTAACTCTCTCTCCTCTGCTCTCATCCTTTTAGACCTATCTGCTGCCTTTGATACTGTGAACCACCAGATCCTCCTCTCCACCCTCTCCGAGTTGGGCATCTCCGGCGCGGACCACTCTTGGATTGCGTCCTACCTGACAGGTCGCTCCTACCAGGTGGCGTGGCGAGAATCTGTCTCCGCACCACGTGCTCTCACCACTGGTGTCCCCCAGGGCTCAGTTCTCGGCCCTCTCCTATTCTCGCTATACACCAAGTCACTTGGCTCTGTCATATCCTCACATAGTCTCTCCTATCATTGCTATGCAGACAACACACAATTAATCTTCTCCTTTCCCCCTTCTGATAACCAGGTGGCGAATCGCATCTCTGCATGTCTGGCAGACAAATCAGTGTGGATGACGGATCACCACCTCAAGCTGAACCTCGGCAAGACGGAGCTGCTTTTCCTCCCGGGGAAGGACTGCCCGTTCCATGATCTCGCCATCACGGTTGACACCTCCATTGTGTCCTCCTCCCAGAGTGCTAAGAACCTTGGCGTGACCCTGGACAACACCCTGTCGTTCTTCGCTAACATCAAGGCGGTGACCCGATCCTGTAGGTTCATGCTCTACAACATTCGCAGAGTACGACCCTGCCTCACACAGGAAGCGGCGCAGGTCCTAATCCAGGCACTTGTCATCTCCCGTCTGGATTACTGCAACTCCCTGTTGGCTGGGCTCCCTGCCTGTGCCATTAAACCCCTACAACTCATCCAGAACTCCGCATCCCGTCTGGTGTTCAACCTCCCCAAGTTCTCTCACGTCACCCCGCTCCTCTGCTCACTCCACTGGCTTCCAGTTGAAGCTCGCATCCACTACAAGACCATGGTGCTTGCCTACGGAGCTGTGAGGGGAACGGCACCTCCGTACCTTAAGGCTCTGATCAGTCCCTACACCCTAACGAGGGCACTGCGTTCATCCACCTCTGGCCTGCTGGCCCCCTACCTCTGCGGAAGCACAGTTCCCGCTCAGCCCAGTCAAAACTGTTTGCTGCTCTGGCACCCCAATGGTGGAACAAGCTCCCTCACGACGCCAGGACAGCGGAGTCAATCACCACATTCCGTAGACACCTGAAACCCCACCTCTTTAAGGAATACCTGGGATAGGATAAAGTAATCCTTCTACCCCCCCCCCCCTAAAAAGATTTAGATGTTCTATTGTAAAGTGGTTGTTCCACTGGATATCATAAGGTGAATGCACCAATTTGTAAGTCGCTCTGGATAAGAGCATCTGCTAAATGACTTAAATGTAAATGTATAGTTCCTCTCAGAGATCTATAGTTCCTCACAGAGATCTGTATCAAATACAATTTATTTATATAGCCCTTCTTACATCAGCTGATATCTCAAAGTGCTGTACAGAAACCCAGCCTAAAACCCCAAACAGCAAGCAATGCAGGTGTAGAAGCACGGTGGCTAGGAAAAACTCCCTAGAAAGGCCAAAACCCAGAAAGAAACCTAGAGAGGAACCAGGCTATGAGGGGTGGCCAGTCCTCTTCTGGCTGTGCCGGGGTGGAGATTATAACAGAACATGGCCAAGATGTTCAAATGTTCATAAATGACCAGCATGGTCAAATAATAATAATCATAGTAGTTGTCAAGGGTGCAACAAGTCAGCAACTCAAGAGTAAGTGTTATATATTATATGCAACATTTTGCTGCGTGGCAATACTGTGTTGGGATTTTGAAGGGCATTTATACAAAAGAGGTAGTCTAGACACTGTATTAATACCATTATGCATTTGAATCCCATCTACAGCTACCATCTAAGATATTAATTTCCCTCCACAAGGGGGCGGACATGTAACGTTTCCAAAATGGGATAGTATTGTACATGTAACGTTTCCAAAATGGGATAGTATTGTCTATGTAACGTTTCCAAAATGGGATAGTATTGTACATGTAACGTTTCCAAAATGGGATAGTATTGTACATGTAACGTTTCCTAAATGGGATAGTATTGTACATGTAACATTTCCAAAATGGGATAGTATTGTACATGTAACGTTTCCAAAATGGGATAGTATTATCCATGTAACGTTTCCAAAATGAGATAGTATTGTACATGTAACGTTTCCAAAATGGGATAGTATTGTCCATGTAACGTTTCCAAAATGGGATAGTATTGTACATGTAACGTTATGCCCCCTTGTGAGTTAATAGTATTGCATGCTGTAGCAGGCTATATAAAGAGGAAGACCTCCATTGACGATTCAGTTCGTTGTAACATCTCGTCTGGACAGGTCACCGTCCTTACTTAGTTAGTTAGTTAGTTAATGAACTAGCTAACGTTAGCTTCGTTATCACAAAAGTGAAACTGCTCTAGATTGGAAACTTACGTTAATGAGTGTAAAGCCATGTTGGCAGTATGGAAACGATATACAATATATGGGAATGAATAAAGTTGAGGAAATAATCCAAACCTAGTTGTGCCTAGTTAGGACATAACGTTAGCTAGCTAGCTAACGGTACTGTACTGTAGCTCATACAACGCCGACGGTCAAACCCGGCTTTCTAATATTTACGTTCATTAACTATCGTAACGTTATGGAAGATATTCACAGAAAACCATCATTGTCATTCATTATTAGTATGTTATATTATTATAATACATTATTTCGAGACATATTCAGAGCCAAACATCAACCCAACGTAACCTTTTTAACTGTTGTCGCATCCAAACTTGTCACCATCGTTTTCAGTTGTAATTGTGAAGTTCCCGGAAGAAGTCCAGCAACAACGGAGGTTCCTCGATGAACCCACCTTCTAACAAGTTCTTTGAAGAACCTTTTGGGGCTGTTTTTCATTGACCAAGAACCCTACGGTTCTTAGGGGATCTGAGAACAACTCCAGTTGAACCCTTCATTTTTAGAGTGTAGTCGGCTCTATTTACTCTCAGATTCAAACATGATGATTAGTATCAACGATCAAGTCAGCTGCTGCTGCTCCAATACAGTATGAGGTGAGACGGTGAACTGATGTTGAACTGGGCAGTCAGCTGCTGCTGCTCCAATACAGTATGAGGTGAGACGGTGAACTGATGTTGAACCGGGCAGTCAGCTGCTGCTGCTCCAATACAGTATGAGGTGAGACGGTGAACTGATGTTGAACCGGGCAGTCAGCTGCTCCAATACAGTATGAGGTGAGACGGTGAACTGATGTTGAACTGGGCAGTCAGCTGCTGCTGCTCCAATACAGTATGAGGTGAGACGGTGAACTGATGTTGAACCGGGCAGTCAGCTGCTGCTGTTCCAATACAGTATGAGGTGAGACGGTGAACTGATGTTGAACTGGGCAGTCAGCTGCTGCTGCTCCAATACAGTATGAGGTGAGACGGTGAACTGATGTTGAACCGGGCAGTCAGCTGCTGCTGCTCCAATACAGTATGAGGTGAGACGGTGAATATGTACATGTAGGTAGAGTTATTAAAGTGACTATGCATAGATGATAACAGAGAGTGGGGGGGGGGGGGGGGGGGGCTTCCTCTGACACCGCCTGGTAAAGAGGTCTTGGATGGCAGGGAGCTTGGCCCCAGTGATGTACTGGGCTGTACGCACTACCCTCTGTAGTGCCTTGCGGTCGGAGGCAGAGCAGTTGCCATACCAGGCAGAGATGCAACCAGTCAGGATGCTCTCGATGGTGCAGCTGTAGAAGCTTTTGAGGATCTGAGGACCCATGCTAAATCTTTTCAGTCTCTTGAGGAGGAATAGGTTATGTCGTGCCCTCTTCACGATTATCTTGGTGTGCTTGGACCATGATAGTTTGTTAGTGATGTGGACACCAAGGAACTTGAAGCTCTCAACCTGCTCCACTACAGCCCCGTCGATGAGAATCTCCTTTGTCTTGATCACGTTGAGGGAGAGGTTGTTTTTCTGGCACCACATGGCCAGGTCTCTGACCTCCTGACCTCCCTGTCTCATCGTTGTTGGTGATCAGGCCTACCACTATTGTGGCATGGGCAAACTTAATAATGGTGTTGGAGTCGTGCCTGGCCGTGCAGTCATGAGTGAACAGGGACTACAGGAGGAGACTGAGCAGCACCCCAGAGGGGCCCCTGTGTTGAGGATCAGCGTGGCGGGTGTGTTGTTACCTACCCTTAAAAAACCTCTCTGGGCTACGCAACAGCCAGTGTAATCCCGTGGCGGGATATTCAAATACCTTAGAAATGCTATTACTTCAATTTCTCAAACATATGACTATTTTACACCATTTTAAAGACAAGACTCTCGTTAATCTAACCACACTGTCCGATTTCAAAAAGGCTTTACAACGAAAGCAAAACATTAGATTATGTCAGCGGAGTACCCAGCCAGAAATAATCAGACACCCATTTTTCAAGCTAGCATATAATGTCACATAAACCCAAACCACAGCTAAATGCAGCACTAACCTTTGATGATCTTCATCAGATGACAATCCTAGGACATTATGTTATACAATACATGCATGTTTTGTTCAATCAAGTTCATATTTATATCAAAAACCAGCTTTTTACATTAGCATGTGACGTTCAGAACTAGCATTCCCACCGAACACTTCCGGTGAATTTACTAAATTACTCACGATAAACGTTCACAAAAAACATAACAATTATTTTAAGAATTATAGATACAGAATTCCTTTATGCACTCGCTATGTCCGATTTTAAAATAGCTTTTCGGTGAAAGCACATTTTGCAATATTTTGAGTAGATAGCCCAGCATCACAGGGCTAGCTATTTAGACACCCACCAAGTTTAGCCCTCACCAAAGTCAGATTTACTATACGAAAAATGTTATTACCTTTGCTGTTCTTCGTCAGAATACACTCCCAGGACTTCTACTTCAATAACAAATGTTGGTTTGGTTCAAAATAATCCATAGTTATGTTCAAATATCCTCTGTTTTGTTCGTGCGTTCAAGACACTATCCGAAGGGTAAATAAGGGTGACGCGCCCGACGCGTTTCGTGACAAAACATTTCTAAATATTCCATTACCGTACTTCGAAGCATGTCAACCGCTGTTTAAAATCAATTTTGATGCCATTTTTCTCGTAAAAAAGTGATAATATTCCGACCGGGAAAGCGTGTTTAGTTCAAAGACAGAGAAAATAAAAACATGGGGTCGCCTCGTGCATGCGCCTCAGTCTCATTGTCCTCTGATAGACCACTTACCAAAGGCGCTAATGTTTTTCAGCCAGGGGCTGCAAAGACATCATTCAGCTTTTTCCCGAGTTCTGAGAGCCTATGGGAGCCGTAGGAAGTGTCACGTTACAGCAAAGATCCTAAGTTTTCAATAAAGAGAGTCAAGAAGCCCTAGGAATGGTCAGAGAGGGCACTTCCTGTACAGAATCTTCTCAGGTTTTTGCCTGCCATATGAGTTCTGTTATACTCACAGACACCATTCAAACAGTTTTAGAAACTTTAGGGTGTTTTCTATCCAAAGCCAATTATATGCATATTCTAGTTTCTGGGCAGCAGTAATAACCAGATTAAATCAGGGGCGTTTTTTATCCGGCCGTGTAAATACTGCCCCCTACCCCTAACAGGTTAAAAAACATGAGCTGGCGCACACCCAGAAAAATAGTTTGTGAGGAGGTGCTGACTAACGGCGAATAAACTATAAACTATCAAAATAAATAAAGTCGCACACTCCATATATAAACTCCCAGTAATTTATTGGGTATTTACCAACGTTTCAGCATCACTGTGCCTTCTTCAGGGTGATGTCATCAATACTTGAACCAGGTTATGTAGATGAACAGTGCAATTAGTGCAACCAATGACAATAGAGAGGGGTGTGTCATAATGATTAAGTTAATTAAAATGAATTAGTGAAACTGTTAAATAGTATATGACATTAAATATTTTACTGTATTGTTATCATATAGAAACATCATGGAATATTGTACATCATATTAAATATATTACTGTATTGTTATCATATAGAAACATCATGGAATATTGTACATCATATTAAATATATTACTGTATTGTTATCATATAGAAACATCATGGAATATTGTACATTATATGACCATCAACATACATTATTGTTTCATTCAATTTCACATAATAAGGATATTTAATATTTTCAAGTTCAGAAGTCAGAACTCATCACCTGCTATGTAAAAGAGACAGAAGAATGCACAATGGTCAATGCTTTCTGGGATCCTTGGGACATCCCTACCCTAAACCCTAACCTTAACCCCTACCTTAACCATTTTAAATGTCAACTTCAACGGGCTAGGGACGTCCCAAGGATGTATCTCTACCTAGAAATACATGATCTAAGTGATTGATAGTTGGTATTCAGCAGTCATAAAGCCTTATTTACTTTAATGAACTACTAAAATAGTGATTTAGTCAGACAGCATAGACAGCAGCTCTACACATTATTGACTGACTGATCCATTCATCCTTCCATCCCTCCTCAGCCTTCCTCTCCTCTGAAGACCCAGTGAGGGTGGAGCTCAGTCAGAGAGCTGTTGAGGGACTGGTTAGGCAGAACACTTCTACAGCCAGAGAGGTGAGAGGTCACACATGGTTTAGATGGTAAATATTTATGTCCCCTTAGCGGTTCATCACATCAGCAAAAGGGAATATGTTCCATCTATGTTTATTTACATTAGTGCAAATTGTCCACTGATATTGGTGTAATTTCTCACCCCTCTTGGCTGTACTAAGTTAATTTCCCCTCAGACACACACATTTGTTCTTTGATATTACGAAGGTCATTTGTGTATAATGTACTTTTCCCAACATCTCTTTACATTGCTGATGCATATTTGGTGGCCTGACTGTATCCATACTATATCAAAAGCCCATCCTGGTAGATCTGAACCTAATGCAGCTTGGAGTGATCAGATGACAGAAGTCACATTTAGGTGCCAGGTGTAACTGAGGCCATAGATACTCCATATCCATTACTTTGAGTGTTTCATATATGACTAAATGTGTTTCTTTCTGTGTTACAGGGCCAGTCAAGAAATGGAACAGCAAGGCCACAGAACATGACATAAGCAGAGCTGTTTGATAATTTTGTTTGTTTTTTAATAGTTGAATCCTTTGACGTATTGTTGATTTAAAAAAAAGGGATACTAAATATCATACATTTTGACAGTGGAAGATATGAATTTATACTGTTTTTCATACTAAGATGGACCAAGATATGTGTTGCTTTTGTACATATCTGTTAATTGGTTTCCCAAGAGTGTTGATTGGTCAGTCATTGGGTTCATTTGTTTTACAGTATGTTCAAATCAAATCAAGCTTTATTTATACAGCACATTTCAGACATGGATGCAACACAAAGGCTCCACAGGAAAAAAACAAATATTTAGTACAAACAAACAAACAGAATAATAACAACTGAAAGACTAATGAGCATTCTGATGAAATGCCATTGATTAAAATCCTAAAATAGAAGAGGAACTAACAAAGAGTCACTGACAACAACCACAACTAAACAGGTGGGGTTTTAGGAGGGGCTCTGAAAGACACTATGGGGGTGTCCACTGGAAGTTGACTAGTAACAACAACTGGGACATAAAAGTCACCCATCATGAGACCCACTAAATCTGCCCAAGAAGAGGCAAACAGAAGAAAAACCCACACCAAACTTAAAGACAGGAAGCAAACCAAAAAGGTGGAGCAACTAAAGGTGTTGACTCTCCACATGTATCAAGACAACTGGAGCACTGGGCCAGACACTCTTAAATAGAACCTGGACCAGCTCAGGTGAAACACCTTCCCACTAACGAGATGGACAAGCCAGCACAGGTGTAACACATACTGACTAACGAGGTGACACCAATCAGTGCGTCCTACGTGCTAACGAGCTAGACGTGCTAACGAGCTAGACGTGCTAACGAGCTAGACGTGCTAACGAGCTAGACGTGCTAACGAGCTAGACGTGCTAAAGTCCAACCTCAAAACATAAATGGAAAAACCAAAGCCTGTAACACCTTCCCCCTTAAGACAACAGATATATCCTATATTTTTGTTGGACAAGTTTGCTCACCACCAACAGAAAACAACTTCCATTTCACATTATAATCAACTACAATGCTTCACCTTCTAGAATATAAATATGGTGTCTACTGGCTGTCAACAATTAAAAACAAGAAAAAACCACGTATTTCTAAATAATAATATACAATAATATTCTTTTTTTCGCCTTTTTCTTTCTATAGAATCCTAAAACTCACTAGCTTCTAGAACTCTCGTCTTCCTAAAACTCACTAGCTTCTAGAACTCTCGTCTTCCTAAAACTCACTAGCTTCTAGAATACTCCTCTTCCTAAAACTCACTAGCTTCTAGAACTCTCGTCCCCTTGGAACGAGCCCAAACAAAACTCATCTCCAATAAGGAAAACCATGCAGTCATTATAAATTGTGATCCATGGTAACGCACTGGCTAAACACAAAACACAAAACTTTTTAACTGCCCACCCTTGAGACAATCAGCAACCAAGTTGTCCTCACCACAGACATGTCTGATTTCAAGAGGAAACTCCTGCAATATCCATAGTAACTTTCCACCTCACTGCAGAGCTTCTCTCTCTTCTCAGGGTTCACTAGATAGGCATGTTGTTGGAACGGGGCCCAGTCCCCAATGTCATGCTCTAGTACATTTGGTTTTGCACATCTGAGAATGAACCCAGATATTCTAAAAGCAGGGGAACAATGTCAATATAATTGTACCAAAAAATTGTCAGTTGGTTGAATAAATAATTATCATTACTAAATGTTTCATGAAATGTAAATATGAAATATTTGATTGCATAGTCTTATTTTCAACAGCTTTTCAATTACATGTTGCTAGGTGGGATATCCCCAATGTCAAAACACAGTTTTAACATGTCCTAATCAATAACCAATATGCATAAACAGTTTGGGATAAATTGAAAACCTAAACATAAAATGTGCTATGTACACAAACATCAGCCACAATAATCATATTACTTGTATTTTTTTAAACAAGCACCTTATAAACTGCACAAGCACCAGAAACACTGTTGTTTTGACAAGTAGCAATAAATCACTGATATCCATTAGGGGGGAAATCAGGTTGTACGTGCTGTTGAAACTAACACAACTAAAAAAACACATGGAAATGGGAGATATCTTTTACCTCACTGGTTAGAGGACAACCTGCAGAAGACAGTCAGCTACATTTTGGAATGATACATTTAAATTTAGGGGTCGCTAAACAAAGGAACACTTACTTGTCATAACTCATCGATGTCATAACTCATCGATATCATGTTGAAATCAATTGCGCGAGAGGAGGGAGATGAGGTTGCACGTCCTGTTAAAACTAACAGCTCCAAAACCACACGGAATCTGGGAATAATGTGTACATCCCTGGTTAGAGGACAATTTGTAGAAAACAGCTAGCTACATTTTGATTCAAGTGGGTCACCAATGCTGTAAATGTAACACAGCTCTTTTTTTGTTAGTCACTTTTTGTTAAATCACATAAATAGTAATCCTCCAATTCGGAGCCTGGATTTTCCCCCTGAGGCTAATATCCATATCACGTTGAAATCAATAGAACAGGGGACAAACGTTTAGGGTTCTACATTGTGACATCATTAAAATATATTGATATCATTTAACAACTCCTTCATGTATTTTCTGATATTTGATCAGAGGTCTTTTATCAGATTATCTCTGGTCACAGCTATAAGATTTCTCTCCTGTCTGTGTTCTCTTGTGTACTGTCAGCTCTCCAGATCGACCAAAACTCTTCCCACATTGATTACAGCTAAAAGGTTTCTCTCCTGTGTGTATTCTCTGGTGCACTGTCAGAGAGCCAGACCTACTAAAACTCTTCCCACATTGATCACAGCTATAAGATTTCTCTCCTGTGTGTGTTCTCTGGTGCACTGTCAAACCTCCAGATCGACCAAAACGCTTCCCACACTGATCACAGATATAAGATTTCTCTCCTGTGTGTGTTCTTTGGTGTAATGTCAGCTGGCCAGATTGAACAAAACTCTTCCCACATTGAGTACAGCTATAAGGTTTCTCCCCTGTGTGAATTATCTGATGAATTTTAATGCCTGATGAGGTGAATCTCTTCCCACAGTCAGAGCAGCAGTGAGTTCTCTTCCCTGTGGATCTCTGCAGGTGTTTCTTGAGGTGTTCTGATCTGGAGAGACTCTTCTCTGCCTCGTCAGCATCATGAGGTTGTTGAGACTCCCCAGAGGATCCAAGATAGTGAGGTATCTCTCCTGTGTGAACAACAAAGTCAGACAGATGATTTAAAGGCCCACAACAGCAGAAATCCACTGTAAAAGGTGATGCCAACAGTGTAGCCATGATGTTATACAACAATTGATATCTGTAATGAATGTTAACATGATTTAACAATTGTCTTAAAATGAGCAAGAACATTCATATTTTGTCTTATTTTCACATTAGTAGTAACATCGATGATTGTAGGCTAGAAATAAGTTATTCATGTTGTTGAAACTCTAAGCAGTGTGCCAGACGACTTTTGGTCTCCAATATAGGCCCCTTTCTGTGTTTGCTAAAATTGCGGCACGAGGGCAATTTGATTGCAGAAACTCCTCCCTGCTAATGAGGAAACCGATAGTTATGGATGTACTATATCCGCCTGGAGCAAAAATGGTGAGCAAAGATTTTAGTTTTTCACAATGTATTCTGAATGTGAATGGGGGAAATTCAGGGGAGTAACCTCCATTTCCAGGTTGATGATGAGTTCATTTCACACTACTTTGGATTATAATTGTAAGGATATTTGAATGTCCTGTTTAATATAATGCTTGCTAAAGCATTAAGAATTATGTGTAATTATTGAAGAACTGCGTTAATGACAGTATCCATTTGGGTGTTGTCAATAAAGTTAAGATTTTATTTATTTATTTAACCAGGTAGGCCAGTTGAGAACAAGTTCTCATTTACAACTGTGACCTGGCCAAGATAAAGCAAAGCAGTGCGACAAAAAAACAACAGAGTTACACGTGGGGAAAACAAACGTACAGTCAATAACACAATAGAAAAATCTACATAGAATGTGTGCAAATGGAGTACGGAGGTAAGGCAATAAATAGGCCATAGTAGCGAAATAATTACAATTTAGCAAATTAACACTGGAGAGATAGATGTGCAGATGATGATGTGCAAGTAGAAATACTGGTGTGCAAAAGAGCAAAAAAGTAAATAAAAACATGGGGATGAGGTAGGCAGTTGGATGGGCTATTTACAGATGGGCTGTGTACAGATGGGCTATTTACAGATGGGCTGTGTACAGCTGCAGCGATCGGTAAGCTGCTCAGATAGCTGATGCTTAAAGTTAGTGAGGGAGATATATGTCTCCAACTTCAGCGATTTTTGCAATTCGTTCCAGTGATTGGCAGCAGAGAACTGGAAGGAAATGCGGCCAAAGTAGGTGTTGGCTTTGGGGATGACCAGTGAGATATACCTCCTGGAGCGTGTGCTATGGGTGGGTGTTGCTATGGTGACCAGTGAGCTGAGTTAAGGCGGAGCTTTACATAGCAAAGACTTATAGATGACCTGGAGCCAGTGGGTTTGGCGACGAATATGTAGCGAGGGCCAGCCGACGAGAGCGTACAGGTCGCAGTGGTGGGTGGTATATGGGGCATTGGTGACAAAACGGATGGCACTGTGATAGACTGCATCCAGTTTGCTGAGTAGAGTGTTGGAGGCTATTTTGAAAATGACATCGCCGAAGTTAACCTGTTAGGGCTAGGGGGCAGTATTGACACGGCTGGATAAAAAACATACCCGATTTAATCTGGTTACCACTCCTACCCAGTAACTAGAATATGCATATACTTATTACATATGGATAGAAAACACCCTACATTTTCTAAAACTGTTTGAATGGTGTCTGTGAGTATAACAGAACTCAAATGGCAGGTCAAAACCTGAGAGATTCCTTTACAGGAAGTGGCCTGTCTGACCATTTCTTGAACTTCTTTTCCATCTCTATCATTTACTAAGGATCTCTGCTCTAACGTGACACTTCCCACGTCGTCCATAGGCGCTCAGAGCCCGGGAAAAAACAGAATGTCGTCATTCCAGCCCCAGGCTGAAACACATTATCGCCTTTCTCAAGTGGCCGATCAAGGGACACTGGGCTTAGGCGCGTGACCCGACCGCCCCCGCCTTTGGGATTTTTTCCTCTGTTTGCCGAAAAGGAGATTCCCTGTCGGAATATTATCGCTTTTCTACGAGAAAAATGTCGTAAAAATTGATTTTAAACAGCGGTTGACATGCTTCGAAGTACGGTAATGGAATATTTAGAATTTTATTGTCACGAATTGCGCCATGCGCGCGACACTTCTTTACTATTTCGGATAGTGTATGGAACGCACGAACAAAACGCCGCTATTCGGATATAACGATGGATTATTTTGGACCAAACCAACATTTGTTATTGAAGTAGCAGTCCTGGGTGTGCATTCTGACGAAGACAACAAAAGGTAATCAAACTTTTATAATAGTAAATATGATTATGGTGAGTGCTAAACTTGCCGGGTGTCTAAATAGCGAGCCCGTGATGCCTGGGCTATGTACTTAGAATATTGCAAAATGTGCTTTCACCAAAAAGCTATTTTAAAATCGGACATATCGAGTGCATAGAGGAGGTCTGTATCTATAATTCTTAAAATAATTGTTATGCTTTTTGTGAACGTTTATCGTGAGTAATTTAGTAAAATGTTAGCGAATTCCCCGGAAGTTTGCGGGGGGTATGCTAGTTCTGAACGTCACATGCTAATGTAAAAAGCTGGTTTTTGATATAAATATGAACTTGATTGAACAAAACATGCATGTATTGTATAACATATTGTCCTAGGGTTGTCATCTGATTAAGATCATCAAAGGTGAGTGCTGCATTTAGCTGTCTTCTGGGTTTTGGTGACATTATATGCTGGCTTGAAAAATGGGTGTCTGATTATTTCTGGCTTGGTACTCTGCTGACATAATCTAATGTTTTGCTTTCGTTGTAAAGCCTTTTTGAAATCGGACAGTGTGGTTAGATTAACGAGAGTCTTGTCTTTAAATAGCTGTAAAATAGTCATATGTTTGAGAAATTGAAGTAATAGGATTTTTAACGTTTTGAAAATCGCGCCACAGGCTGCCAGTGGCTGTTACGTAGGTGGGACGCAAGCGTCCCACCTAGCCCATAGAGGTTAACCTCTATGGGCTTTTTACATGCTAATGTAAAAAGCTGGTTTTTGATATAAATATGAACTTGATTGAACAAAACATGCATGTATTGTATAACATAATGTCCTAGGAGTGTCATCTGATGAAGATTATCAAATGCGCACAACAGTAAACCGATAATCTCATAGATAACCTCACCTGAATACCATATTCATAATGTATCAAATATAATGTGCTGCATTTAGCTGTGGTTTTGGTTTTTGTGACATATCAAACGCTGTTTAAAATCAATTTTTATGCTACTTTTCTCGTAAAATAGCGATAATATTACAACCGGGCAACGTTGTATTCATTCAAAGGCTGAAAGAAAAAAAAATTGAATTCTCGTGAACGCGCATCTCAGTCTCACTGTCCCCAGGCTGACTGATCACAAACAGAGCTGCTGTACTTTGCCCAGAGACAGCAGACACCCCATTCCACTTTCTGGTGGCTTTAGAGAGCAAATGGAAGCCTTAGAAAGTGTCACGTTACAGCACAGATGCTGTAATGTCGATAGAGATGCAGAAGGACAACAAATTATCAGACAGGGCCTTCCTGTATGGAATCTTCTCAGGTTTTTGCCTGCCATATGAGTTCTGTTATACTCACAGACACCATTCAAACAGTTTTAGAAACTTTAGAGTGTTTTCTATCCAAATCTACTAATTATATGCATATTCTAGTTTCTGGGCAGGAGTAGTAACCAGATTAAATCGGGTACGTTTTTTATCCGGACGTGAAAATACTGCCCCCTATCCCAAACAGGGTAAACTATCATTATAACATCATGGATGAATTCTAGAATATACTATATAGCCTAGAAACCTGGTTAAACTATCATTATGACCTCATGGATGGCCAGTCCTTGTATTCATAGTGTAGTGAATTCAGGGGGAGGCCCTGAGCTGAACTCAAACCTGGGTCCAGTGACTGTCAAGCCAACACCTTATAACTGTTACGCCAAGATGTCTGAACTTCTTGACGAGGTCCCTATGAATTTGAGAGTGGTTACATTTCTCCTTCCCCCATCCCTCAGCTGTTCACCAAACCAAGTCTCTGGGCAGCCATTTTGTTTCTGTTTTAAAACTAGGTTGCCCCTTTAAAAAAGCCACACAATCAATCAACCAATCTGCAGTCCAAACAATAACAAAGCTGTCATTCCACCACTGTTTTGGTTATAAGATGATGATGGGGTTGGAGAAATGTAACTACTCTCAAATTCATAGACAGACCTATGGATGCAAGGACTGACCATCCATGATGTCAACATTATAGTTTTAACCATGTTGAGGCTATACAGTGTTGGTTTACATTGTTTCTAAACATTGGAGTAAAAAAAGTTTCTTTGGGGGTTCTGATGGGGTACAACAGTCGAACTAAGCTCATGAGGCATGTGTTATATTCTTCAAGAATCAATGGCTATAAATTAATAATTTAAAAGTCGCAATATGGATGTAGCTATTGCATATTTCAGCTTTAACACCACACATCAGTTCAACAACTGCAGAGTTTGTGCCTCTGTATTTAAGACAGTACTTACTAGTGTTAATCAGGGAACGGTTTCTCAAAACCATCTTATGGCTAAGTTCACCGTTAGAACCATTGGACGCCTTAAGATGCATTTGGGAAACCGGGCCCAGATGTCCAGTTTCCTCCTCTATCGATGTAACAGTCATCTCCCCCTCTTCCTAAACTGCATCCTCCTCTTCTTTTACTGTGACATCCTCCTCCTCTTTCACTCTGAACGCGTCTTTTTCTTCTTTCACAGTAACGGCCTCACCCTCTACTTCTTGTTTTACTGTGATATTCTCTTCTTTAGCAGGAGGAGAGTAGCTCAGTGAACTCATGGTCGGAGATGTTAGCTAGCTAGGCTAATGCTAACTTAACCAGCCCGCTAGCTGAATAATAACAACAACACCGTAAATATGAAATTAAATCGGATAACTAACTAGACGACAGAAGTGGGTTTAAAACACAGTGGCTAATATACACTAATGCGTCTAAAGAGCTTTATCGGTTTGGCTATTTTGTCTAGCAAGCTACCGTGGTGTCCGACTAACTGTTGCTGCTGTTGAAAGAAGCGTTCCGTCCACTAGATTATACGTCTCACCAACAGCATCGCCTTAAATTCCCAGACCGCCATCTGCTGACTGGAGTGGGTAACGCAGTTGAGTAAAATGTTTATTTGTCAGACAAAAGTTAAAGGGTAGGAATAAGGGACATCGCTGGTCCTAAAATATTCATTAGCCCCCCCCCCCCTAAATAAATCAATATCAATATATTTTTTCTGTGACTTTTTTTTTTTCGTCAACCGTTCCATCGCATCTTAAACTTCTAGTCCCTGGGCAGGTTATTAAAAACAATTACAATATAGACAATCATTGAACAGTGAGCACACACAGAGCAACATAGGACAAGCAAGACATAGCATAAAGACAGAGCAACATAGGACAAGCAAGATGTAGCATACAGACAGAGCAACATAGAACAAAAAGCAACAAGACAAAATCTATAAAAGCAACAAAGTGTTTCCACACCTCACAAGCTCCAGACAACATGGAAAGTGGTAATACACAGCTAGGGATTATGTTCACAAGTCTGATTGACCTTTAGCCATGTCTTCATGCAATTTGTGAAAGTGTGATGTGTGGTGCAGTTATGTGTGTCTGATGGCAGTGTATTCCAGACATGGGACGCTCTCACAGAGAAAGCGGATTTACTAAAGGTGCTTTTCCTTAAGGGAACTATACAGTCACCTCTCATGGCAGACCTTGTGGATCTGCTGCCATATGTTTGGGTTTTCTGTTTAACAAAAATACTGAGTGGAGGGGGAGCCAGGCCATTTAGGATCTGGAATACAAGACATGCGTCGGTGTATTGCACAAGATCTTCCCAACTCAGGAGCTCATGCTTTCTGAGGATGTAACAGGTATGATTTCATCCATCTCAAGGCATCGGGGGAAAAGTTGAACTTGGACAATTTTGTGATGAGAATCTCATGGTTAACAGTATCGAAAGCCTTCCTTAGGTCCAGAAACACAGCCCCAACAACGCCCCCTTTGTCCATCTTGGACTTCACATTTTCCAGAAGAAAGAAGTTAAAGCAGAAGAAAGCAGTTATGTTATAAATACAAGTTCAATCTGTACTTCAATGCACATCTGTTGTGCATTATAAAAACAGAGGAAGAAAGAGGAGGTGGTGAGAGAGGTGTAAAAGACAGAAAGGGAAAGAGGTAAGCACATAGGAGCAGGGAAGGCAGCACATGATTAATGAATCACAGTGCTACATAAATATTCTCTCAGTTCATCACAATTACATAATAGTGTCTCTAGTCGGCCCAAAGGTTCTTAAAAGCAGGTGAGGTGGTGATGATGGGACTGGGGGTTGGCATTCTCTCACATCAAAACATATCTGCAGACGAGAGACAGATGGAGAGAGAGAGAGCATGTTTAAACCTTGTGTTTTTATTTTTTATTCTAACATTGTTAGTCATCAATCAGGAGGTGAAATGTAAAACTGACCTTGGATCATTAACTCTGGGACTATTGCATCTCTGTCTGTATTTCAATGTAAAGCATCTCTTTAATAATACTTCCTGTATAATATAAACTGACCTGCAGATCCCCTCCTGGTCCTCGTGTCCATCCTCATGAAGTTACGCAGGACACAGGTAGCCTTCACACACCTGAATTCCTCCAGGAGGCAGTCCCAGATGACCCTGGTCACCCAACCTTGCAGTGCCCTACACGGTAACTGTAGGCAATCGTTTTGAAGGAATCTCCAGTTACAAGGTATCTGTAGGAATATGGAAGACAATGTAATTATTAGACTGTTACATCACCAGGTCATTGTGGATTACTAAAGTATAATGTCCCTGATAACAAATCATGATAACATTGGATTGATAGATGCATGGGCACACATATGTACATGTGTAGCATGTGACAATAACAGGATCATATCAAGGATAGCATCACAAATGAATACATAAATACCACTTGAAGCTTGATGATGAGTTTGAATCATTTGAATCAGCTGTGCAGTGTGAAGGCAAAAACAACAATGTGCCCCTCTTTGAGTCCCCAGGACTGAGAACCACTGCTCTTCATTGGGACCTCTTCATATGTAGACTGGCTTTCATAGAGCTCTTTATCTGAGGACAGAAAACCTCACAAGAAACAGACTTCATTATAGTCAAATTACACCACACTGAATATTATGTTACTATTATCTCCGTCCTCACTTCTAGGGACAGGAACTACACAAAAGTACCTGCCCTATCCAGAATAGCCTCCTCTCTCACTGACAGTTGGGGCTGCTATCCTTTCACCCTCCTCCATGGCTGTTAGCTAGCTACCTACAAATGCATGTGGAGTTTGTTTTTTACAATGATAAATACATCAAGATAGCTAGCTAAAATGAAGTTAGGTAGCTGGTGATATTTAATTATATCTATACAGAATGTGATATTTAATTCTATCTAGCTATCTATCTATACAGAATGTGTAGTTGGCTAGATAGCTAGCTCATTTAGCAGCTCATTTGAGTTAGCCTGCACTGTAGCTAGTTAGCTAATAATACATCGGGTTTTTTTACATTTTCAAAATCTATTTACTTACTTACTTGAATAGGTTCTTCCAGCAATGTGGACAACTGGAAACAGGGCAGTAAAGTTTGTCACCAGAGCGTTTTAGAGGATATTACTATTGAACTATATACCCATTTAAGAACCAGACCTTCATACAAACTTGCTCTGCTGAATTCTTGACGGAGTCACAATGGGCGGCCTAAGAGGCATCTAGTCCATCTGCTGACTGGACGCAGTTCAGTAAAATGTACATTTTATCTTCAGACAACAAGTTAAAGGGGTCAAATACTTATTTCACTCATTAAAATGCAAATCAATTTATAACATTTTTGACATGCGTTTTTCAGGATTTTTTGTTGTTGTTATTCTGTCTCTCACTGTTCAAATAAACCATTAAAATGATAGACTGATCATTTCTTTGTCAGTGAAAGTGTAAGTGGGCAAACGTACAAAATCAGCAGGGGATCAAATACTTTTCCCCCCCACTGTATCTCAGTCTATGCTGCTCTGACATTGTTTATCCATATATTTATATATTCCTAATTCCATTCCTTTACTTAGATTTGTGTGTATTAGGTATTTGTTGTGAAATTGTTAGATATTAATTGTTAGAAATTACTGCACTGTGGGAACTAGAAGGACAAGCATTTCACTACACCTGCAATAACATCTGCTGAACACCTGTATGTGACCAACAACATTTGATTTATTATGAAGGTAATTTGTGTCAAATTTACTTTTCCCCTCATTCACCCCATCTCTTTACATTGCTGATGCATAATCAGTGGCCTGACTGTGTCAAAGGCTCATCCTGGTAGATCTGAACCTAATGCAGCTTGGAGTGATCAGATGACAGAAGTCACATTTAGGTGCCAGGTGTAACTGAGGCCATAGATGCTCCATATCCATTACTTTGAGAGTTTTATATAATATGACTAAATGTGTTTCTGTGTTGCAGGGACAGTCAAGAAATGTAACAGCAAGGCCACAGAACATGACATAAGCAGAGCTGTGGGAGACCACTTCAAGCCCCTGGTAGAGCCGGGGGTGGTGTTTACCACTCCACCACGCCTTCAGCAGGCTGGAAAAGTGGGATTGATCTGGTTGATCCATTTGTTTGTGTCCGTTTCCAGTAGTTGAATCCTTTGACATATTGTTGAATTAAACATTTATCTTCAACAAATGCACTGGGTTGGTTGAAAAGTGATACTAAACGTACATACCAGCACTATTTTGACATAGTGGGAAATATACTGAATTTATACTTTTTTCATAATAAGATGGACCAAGATACGTATTGGTTTTGCAAGAGTCTGTTGATTGTCAGTCATTATGTTAATTTCTTTTGCAATATGTTCAAATCAAGCTTTATTTATACAACACATTTCAGACATGGATGCTTCACAGGAAAAAAATAAAACAATGAAAATAAACAGAAATATTTACCACAACAAACATAAGATTAACAACTGAAAGACGAATTAGCATTCTAAGGAAAATCCATTGATTAAAATATTAATTGGATGCAACATCCAACCCAAAATATAAGCATGTTTTTTGGAGGGGCTCTGAAAGACACTATGGGGGTGTCCACTGAAAGTTGACTAGTAACAACAACTGGGACCTAAAAGACACCCACCATGAGACCCACTAAATCTGCCCAAGAAGAGGAAAACAGAAGAAAAACCCACACCAAACTTAAAGACAGGAAGTAAACCAAAAAGGTGGAGCAACTAAAGGTGTTGACTCTCCACATGTATCAAGACAACTGGAGCACTGGGCCAGACACTCTTAAATAGAACCTGGACCAGCTCAGGTGAAACACCTTCCCACTAACGAGATGGACAAGCCAGCACAGGTGTAACACATACTGACTAACGAGGTGACACCAATCAGTGCGTCCTACGTGCTAACGAGCTAGACGGGCTAACGGTGCTAGACGTGCTAACGAGCTAGACGTGCTAACGAGCTAGACGTGCTAACGAGCTAGACGTGCTAACGCGCTAGACGTGCTAACGAGCTAGACGTGCTAACGAGCTATACGTGCTAACGAGCTATACGTGCTAAAGTCCAACCTCAAAACATAAATGGAAAAACCAAAGCCTATAACACCTTAAGACAACAAATATATCCTATATTTTTGTTGGAAAAGTTTGCTCACCACCAACAGAAAACAACTTCCATTTCACATTATAATCAACTACAATGCTTCACCTTCACCAATATAAACATGGTGTCTACTGGCTGTCAACAATTAAAAACAAGAAAAAACACGTATTTCTAAATAATAATATACAATAGGATTATTTGTTTCTCCTTTTTCTTTCTATAGAATCCTAAATCCCACTAGCTTCTAGAACTCTCGTCTTCCTAAAACTCACTAGCTTCTAGAACTCTCGTCTTCCTAAATCCCACTAGCTTCTAGAACTCTCGTCTACCTAAAACTCACTAGCTTCTAGAACTCTCGTCTTCCTAAAACTCACTAGCTTCTAGAACTCTCGTCTTCCTAAAACTCACTAGATTCTAGAACTCTCCTCTTTCTAAATCCCACTAGCTTCTAGAACTCTCGTCTCCTTGGAACGAGGCCAAACAAAACTCATCTCCAATACGGAAAAACGTGCAGTCAAAATAAATAAAGATCCATAGCAACGCACTAGCTAAATGCAAAACAGAAATCTTATATCCATTTGGGGGGAAATCAGGTTGAACCTGCTCCTGAAACTAACACAACAAAACAAAAACACATGGAAATGGAGATATATTTTACCTCACTGGTTAGAGGACAACCTGCAGAAGACAGTCAGCTACATTTTGGAGTGATGCATTTAAATTTAGGGGTCCCTAAACAAAGGAACACAACACTTATTTGTCATAACTCATCGATATCATGTTGAAATCAATTGTGCTGAGAGGAGGGAGATGAGGTTGCACGTCCTGTTAAAACTAACAGCTCAAAAACCACACGGAATCTGGGAATAATGTGTACATCCCTGGTTAGAGGACAACTGGTAGAAAGCTGCTAGATACATTTTGATTCAAGTGCGTAACCAACATGGTAAGTGTAACACAACTCTTTTTTTGTTAGTGACTTTTTATTAAATCTCATAAATAGTACTCTTCCATTTCAGAGCCTGGATTTTCCCCCTGAGGCTAATATCCATATCATGTTGAAATCAATAGAACAGGGGCAAACGTTTAGGGTTCTACATTGTGACATCATTAAAATACTCCTACTACAATGTTAAAACATTCTACATTGTGACATTATATCATTGATATCATGAAACAACTCATTCATGTATTTTCTGATGTTTGATCAGATGTATTTTACCGGAGAATCTCTTGTCACACTGATCACAGCTATAATCAAATCAAATTTAAATCAAATCAAATCAAATTTATTTTTATATAGCCCTTCGTACATCAGCTGATATTCTCAAAGTGCTGTACAGAAACCCAGCCTAAAACCCCAAACAGCAAGCAAAGCATGTGAAAGAAGCACGGTGGCTAGGAAAAACTCCCTAGGAAAAACTCCCTAGAAAGGCCAAAAACCTAGGAAGAAACCTAGAGAGGAACCAGGCTATGAGGGGTGGCCAGTCCTCTTCTGGCTGTGCAGGGTGGATATTAAAACAGAACATGGTCAAAATGTTAAAATGTTAAAATGTTCATAAATGACCAGCATGGTCAAATAATAATAATCATAGTAGTTGTCGAGGGTGCAACAAGCACGTCCGGTGAACAGGTCAGGGTTCCATAGCCGCAGGCAGAACAGTTGAAACTGGAGCAGCAGCACGGCCAGGTGGACTGGGGACAGCAAGGAGTCATCATACCAGGTAGTCCTGAGGCATGGTCCTAGGGCTCAGGTCCTCCGAGAGAAAGACAGAAAGAGAGAAAGAGAGAATTAGAGAGAGCATATTTAAATACACACAGGACACCGGATAAGACAAGAGAAATACTCCAGATGTAACAGACTGACCCTAGCCCCCCGACACATAAACTACTGCAGCATAAATACTGGAGGCTGAGACAGGAGGGATCAGAAGACACTGTGGCCCCATCCGATGATACCCCCGGACAGGGCCAAACAGGCAGGATATAACCCCACCCACTTTGCCAAAGCACAGCCCCCACACCACTAGAGGGATGTCTCCAACCACCAACTTACCGTCCTAAGACAAGGCCGAGTATAGCCCACAACGATCTCCGCCATGGCACAACCCAAGGGGGGGGGGGGGGGGGGCGCCAACCCAGACAGGAAGACCACGTCAGTGACTCAACCCACTCAAGTGACGCACCCCTCCCATGGACGGCATGGAAGAACACCAGTAGGCCAGTGACTCAGCCTCTGTAAAAGGGTTAGAGGCAGAGAATCCCAGTGGAAAGAGGGGAACCGGCAAGGCAGAGACAGCAAGGGCGGTTCGTTGCTCCAGCCTTTCCGTTCACCTTCACACTCCTGGGCCAGACTATACTTAATCATAGGACCTACTGAAGAGATAAGTCTTCAGTAAAGACTTAAAGGTTGAGACTGAGTCTGCGTCTCTCACATTGGTAGGCAGACCATTCCATAAAAATGGAGCTCTATAGGAGAAAGCCCTACCTCCAGCCGTTTGCTTAGAAATTCTAGGGACAATTAGGAGGCCTGCGTCTTGTGACCGTAGCGTACGTGTAGGTATGTACGGCAGGACCAAATCGGAAAGATAGGTAGGAGCAAGCCCATGTAATGCTTTGTAGGTTAGCAGTAAAACCTTGAAATCAGCCCTTGCCTTAACAGGAAGCCAGTGTAGGGAGGCTAACACTGGAGTAATATGATCACATTTTTTGGTTCTAGTCAGGATTCTAGCAGCCGTATTTAGCACTAACTGAAGTTTATTTAGTGCTTTATCCGGGTAGCCGGAAAGTAGAGCATTGCAGTAGTCCAGCCTAGAAGTAACAAAAGCATGGATTAATTTTTCTGCGTCATTTTTGGACAGAAAATTTCTGATTTTTGCAATGTTACGTAGATGGAAAAAAGCTGTCCTTGAAACAGTCTTGATATGTTCTTCAAAAGAGAGATCAGGGTCCAGAGTAACGCCGAGGTCCTTCACAGTTTTATTTGAGACGACTGTACAACCATCCAGATTAATTGTCAGATTCAACAGAAGATCTCTTTGTTTCTTGGGACCTAGAACAAGCATCTCTGTTTTGTCCGAGTTTAAAAGTAGAAAGTTTGCAGCCATCCACTTCTTTATGTCTGAAACACAGGCTTCTAGCGAGGGCAATTTTGGGGCTTCACCATGTTTCATTGAAATGTACAGCTGTGTGTCGTCTGCATAGCAGTGAAATTTAACATTATGTTTTCGAATGACATCCCCAAGAGGTAAAATATATAGTGAAAACAATAGTGGTCCTAAAACGGAACCTTGAGGAACACCGAAATTTACAATTGATTTGTCAGAGGACAAACCATTCACAGAGACAAACTGATATCTTTCCGACAGATAAGATCTAAACCAGGCCAGAACTTGTCCATGTAGACCAATTTGGGTTTCCAATCTCTCCAAAAGAATGTGGTGATCGATGGTATCAAAAGCGGCACTAAGATCTAGGAGCACGAGGACAGATGCAGAGCCTCGGTCTGACGTCATTAAAAGGTCATTTACCACCTTCACAAGTGCAGTCTCAGTGCTATGATGGGGTCTAAAACCAGACTGAAGCGTTTCGTATACATTGTTTGTCTTCAGGAAGGCAGTCAGTTGCTGTGCAACAGCTTTTTCTAAAATTTTGGAGAGGAATGGAAGATTCGATATAGGCCGATAGTTTTTTATAATTTCTGGATCAAGATTCGGCTTTTTCAAGAGAGGCTTTATTACTGCCACTTTTAGTGAGCTTGGTACACATCCGGTGGATAGAGAGCCGTTTATTATGTTCAACATAGGAGGGCCAAGCACAGGAAGCAGCTCTTTCAGTAGTTTAGTTGGAATAGGGTCCAGTATGCAGCTTGAGGGTTTGGAGGCCATGATTATTTTCATCATTGCGTCAAGAGATATAGTACTAAAACACTTTAGTATCTCCCTTGATCCTAGGTCCTGGCAGAGTTGTGCAGACTCAGGACAATGGAGCTTTGGAGGAATACCCAGATTTAAAGAGGAGTCTGTAATTTGCTTTCTAATGATCATGATCTTTTCCTCAAAGAAGTTCATAAATTTATTACTGCTGAAGTGAAAGCCATCCTCCATTTGCGAAGGCTGCTTTTTAGTTAGCTTTGCGACAGTATCAAAAAGAAATTTCGGATTGTTCTTATTTTCCTCAATTAAGTTGGAAAAATAGGATGATCGAGCAGCAGTGAGGGCTCTTCGATACTGCACGGTACTGTCTTTCCAAGCTAGTCGGAAGACTTCCAGTTTGGTGTGGCGCCATTTCCGTTCCAATTTTCTGGAAGCTTGCTTCAGAGCTCGTGTATTTTCTGTATACCAGGGAGCTAGTTTCTTATGACAGATGTTTTTAGTTTTTAGGGGTGCAACTGCATCTAGGGTATTGCGCAAGGTTAAATTGAGTTCCTCGGTTAGGTGGTTAACTGATTTTTGTCCTCTGACGTCCTTGGGTAGGCAGAGGCAGTCTGGAAGGGCATCAAGGAATCTTTGGGTTGTCTGAGAATTTATAGCACGACTTTTAATGCTCCTTGGTTGGGGTCTGAGCAGATTATTTGTTGCAATTGCAAACGTAATAAAATGGTGGTCCGATAGTCCAGGATTATGAGGAAAAACATTTAGATCCACAACATTTATTCCATGGGACAAAACTAGGTCCAGAGTATGACTGTGGCAGTGAGTAGGTCCAGAGACATGTTGGACAAAACCCACTGAGTCGATGATGGCTCCGAAAGCCTTTTGGAGTGGGTCTGTGGACTTTTCCATGTGAATGTTAAAGTCACCAAAAATTAGAATATTATCTGCTATGACTACAAGATCCGATAGGAATTCAGGGAACTCAGTGAGGAACACTGCATATGGCCCAGGAGGCCTATAAACAGGCCTATATAAGATTTCTCTCCTGTGTGTGTTCTCTGGTGTCGAGTCAGAGAGCCAGATGTAGTAAAACTCTTCCCACATTGACCACAACTAGAAGGTTTCTCTCCTGTGTGTGTTCTTTGGTGTAGAGTAAGATAGCCAGATGTAGTAAAACTCTTCCCACATTGACCACAGCTATAAGGTTTCTCTCCTGTGTGTCTTCTCTGGTGTCGAGTCAGAGAGCCAGATGTAGTAAAACTCTTCCCACATTGACCACAACTATAAGGTTTCTCTCCTGTGTGTGTTTTCTGGTGTATAGTCAGAGAGCCAGATGCAGCAAAACTCTTCCCACATTGATTACAGCTATATTGTTTCTCTCCTGTGTGTGTTCTCTGGTGTAATATCAGGCTGTCTGGCCAAGTAAAACTCTTCCCACATTTATTACAGCTATAAGGTTTCTCTCCTGTGTGTACTCGCTGGTGTCTAGTCAGATGGCAAGATGAAATATAAGTCTTCCCACATTGATCACAGCTATAAGGTTTCTCTCCTGTGTGTGTTCTCTGGTGTACAGTCAGGTCACTAGATGAAATAAAACTTTTCACACATTGATTACAACTAAAAGATTTCTCTCCTGTGTGTATCCTCTGGTGTGATAACAGGTTGCTTGACTGAGTAAAACTCTTCCCACATTGAGTACAGCTGTACGGTTTCTCTCCTGTGTGTATTCTCTGGTGTAGAGTCAGATAGAAAGATGTAGTAAAACTCCTCCCACATTGATCACAGCTGTAAGATTTCTCTCCTGTGTGAATTCTCAGGTGTACTTTTAGTGCTTTTAATCTTAAGTAACTCTTCCCACAATCAAAACAGTGGTGAGATTTCTCTCCTGTGTGTGTTCGCTGGTGTATTTTAAGTTCTGATGAAGATTTGCAATGTTTTCCACAGTCAGAGCAGCAGATAGATTTCTTCCCTGTGGGTCTCTGCTGGTGTTTCTTGAGGTGATAGAATCTGGACAGACTCTTCTCTGACTCGTTAGCATCATGATGTTGAGGCTCCCCAGAGGATCCATGATAGTCACGTCTCTCTCCTGTGTGAACAAGTCAGACAGATAGTTAAAGGCTCACAACAGCAGAAATCCACTGAAAAAGGTGATGCCAACAGCGTAGCCATGATACTGTACAACAATTGACGTCTGTAATGAATGTTAAAATTACTTGACAATTGTCTTAAGACAGTCAAGTGAGCAACAATAGTCATATTTAGTCTTGTTTTCACATTAGTAGTAACTAGAAATAAGTAAAAGGTGTTGAACTCCTAAGCAGTGTGCCAGGCGACTTTTGTTCTCAAATATAGGCACCTTTCTGTGTTTGCTAAAATTGCGACAAGGGTGATGCGCACACAATTTGATTGCAGAAACACCTCCCTGCTAATGCAGAAACCGCTAGTTATGGATGTAGTATATCTGCCTGGAACAAAAATGGTGAGCAAGTGGCCTAAGCTGTGCCATTAGAGATTCTGGGTTCGAGTCCAAGCTCTGTTGCAGCCGGCCGCGACCGGGAGGCCCATGGGGCGACGCACAATTGGCCCACCGTCGTCCGGGTTAGGGGAGGGTTTGGCCGGCAGGGATATCCTTGTCTCATCGCGCACTAGCGACTCCTGTGGCGGGCCAGGCGCAGTGCACGCTGACCAGGTTGCCAGGTGTACAGTGTTTCCTCCGACACATTGGTGCTGCTGGCTTCCGGGTTGGATGGGCATTGTGTCAAGAAGCAGCGCGGCTAGGTTGGGTTGTGTTTCAGAGGACGCATGGCTCTCGACCTTCGCCTCTCCAGAGTCCGTATGGGAGTTGCAGCGATGAGACAAGACTGTAAGTACCAATTGGGGAGAAAAAAGGGGTGAAAAAAATATATATATTTAAAAAATGGTGAGCAAAGATTAGTTTTCACAATGTATTCTGAATATTACAGCACAAGATCAGGAGTGCTACTCAAGGAAACTCACATTAAGCTCTGTGTCTATTCACTACTTCACCACCGTGGGGGAAACTCAGGGGAGTTCTCATAGGCTGACAGCAAATAAAGCCTCCATTTCCAGGTTGATTATGATTATTATTATCATTTGACACTACTTTGGATTATAATTGTAAGGCTCGTTTGAATGTCCTGATTTAATATAATGTTTGTGTTATTGTCAAATGTACTACTTTATATTTAAAAACGACTTCAACCAGTAAAATGCTCATTGGCTAGTTTTCCATCAGCCTGACATCAGCCTGACAATGAGATTTTGTCCACTAAGTGTATGCCAAAATGGTCTATAATCTCACCTAACAATAACATAGACCTACTGTAGGACCCATAACTTCACCTAACAACAACATAGACCTAGGACTATAAATCATTTAATATTTTAGGTGAAACAAGGAGACTAAAATGTCTTTGTCATGACAATTCATAACCTGATCACCAGATCATTTTGTGAATAATCCCACTAGGCTACTCTGTGATGTGTTGTCATTCTAAATGTCCTGAACAAAGGAAAATAGCTCTGTGTGTTGTACAATAGCCTATCCATCAAGGAACAGTTCTCTACACATTATGAGCTAAGTATCTCCGTTTCCAAACGGACTAACGAGACCCTACTGTAAATCAAGCAGACAATAACACATTATAAACATCAATTTGTTAGGGATGTTGGATCCAACATGGAGCACGGCATAACTGTCTTTACCAGAGTAATGAATGAAGAAGCACTTTGGTTGTTGTTGCATGTCGTGATGTTTGTCATGTGACTGTCATTCAGAAAATGATTTCCTGGATCAGCTGATGATAGTTGAACATGTGACTGTAACTAAACAGCTACAGTATTAAGTATTATGTGTAATTATTGAAGAACCACATTAATGACAGTATCCATTTGGGTGTTGTCAATAAAGTTAAGGTGACTCTTGGTTAGAACCATTGGATTTAGCAAACTCTGAAATGATTTAGGATTTCTGTGCCCATGAAAACTGTTTTCCCAGCGTAACATAAGGAGACACTAAATGTTAAGTAGGTAGAGAGCATTTCAGAGATCTGAATACAAAAAACTGTCCTAACAGGACAATAACCTAAACCACAAGGCCAAATCTACACTGGAGGAGCTTACCAAGATGACATTGAATGTTCCTGAGTGGCCTAGTTACAGTTTGGACTTAAATCGTCTTGAAAGTCTATGGCAAGACTTGAAAATGGCTTTCTAGCAATGATCAACAACCAACTTGACAGAACAGGAAGGATTTTAAAAAGAATAATGAATATTCACATGAAGATCAGCCTCCTATTGGATGACATCACGACTTCCCATCAAGCCAACTCCTTGGAGGCCTTACTATGACATCACTCACTCCTTCTAGTTTGCAGTTGTCTAAAAAAGCACTATTTTGCCCAAAACATTTATTTGTTTCCCATTAGTGTGTTTATACTTTACTGTATTTATATCACTTTTCAACAGGAAAGGACGTCATGAACAATTCATACAGTACAACAACATATTCAAGTGTAGAATGCCCTTTTAAAATCACACATTAGTTCAACAACTGCAGAGATTGTGTCCCTCTTTTATTAGATATTACTCACTGTATTTACTGGTGTTAATCAGATCAATGTCCCTGTTTTATTAGATAGTACTCACTGTATTTACTGGTGTTAATCAGATCAATGTCCCTGTTTTATTAGATAGTACTCACTGTATTTACTGGTGTTAATCAGATCAATGTCCCTGTTTTATTAGATAGTACTCACTGTATTTACTGGTGTTAATCAGATCAATGTTCCTGTTTTATTAGATAGTACTCACTGTATTTACTGGTGTTAATCAGATCAATGTCCCTGTTTTATTAGATAGTACTCACTGTATTTACTGGTGTTAATCAGATCAATGTCCCTGTTTTATTAGATAGTACTCACTGTATTTACTGGTGTTAATCAGATCAATGTTCCTGTTTTATTAGATAGTACTCACTGTATTTACTGGTGTTAATCAGATCAATGTCCCTGTTTTATTAGATAGTACTCACTGTATTTACTGGTGTTAACCAGATCAATGTCCCTGTTTTATTAGATAGTACTCACTGTATTTACTGGTGTTAATCAGATCAATGTCCCTGTTTTATTAGATAGTACTCACTGTATTTACTGGTGTTAATCAGATCAATGTCCCTGTTTTATTAGATAGTACTCACTGTATTTACTGGTGTTAACCAGATCAATGTCCCTGTTTTATTAGATAGTACTCACTGTATTTACTGGTGTTAATCAGATCAATGTCCCTGTTTTATTAGATAGTACTCACTGTATTTACTGGTGTTAACCAGATCAATGTCCCTGTTTTATTAGATAGTACTCACTGTATTTACTGGTGTTAACCAGATCAATGTCCCTGTTTTATTAGATAGTACTCACTGTATTTACTGGTGTTAATCAGATCAATGTCCCTGTTTTATTAGATAGTACTCACTGTATTTACTGGTGTTAACCAGATCAATGTCCCTGTTTTATTAGATAGTACTCACTGTATTTACTGGTGTTAACCAGATCAATGCCCCTGTTTTATTAGATAGTACTCACTGTATTTACTGGTGTTAATTAGATCAATGCCCCTGTTTTATTAGATAGTACTCACTGTATTTACTGGTGTTAATCAGATCAATGCCCCTGTTTTATTAGATAGTACTCACTGTATTTACTGGTGTTAACCAGATCAATGTCCCTGTTTTATTAGATAGTACTCACTGTATTTACTGGTGTTAATTAGATCAATGTCCCTGTTTTATTAGATAGTACTCACTGTATTTACTGGTGTTAATCAGATCAATGTCCCTGTTTTATAAGATGGTACTCACTGTATTTACTGGTGTTAATCAGATCAATGTCCCTGTTTTATTAGATAGTACTCACTGTATTTACTGGTGTTAAATCAGATCAATGTCCCTGTTTTATTAGATAGTACTCACTGTATTTACTGGTGTTAATCAGATCAATGTCCCTGTTTTATTAGATAGTACTCACTGTATTTACTGGTGTTAATCAGATCAATGTCCCTGTTTTATTAGATAGTACTCACTGTATTTACTGGTGTTAACCAGATCAATGTCCCTGTTTTATTAGATAGTACTCACTGTATTTACTAATGTTAATCAGATCTCCAGTCTTCTCTTCTTCGTCCTCCTCTAATGTGACAGTAATCTCCCCCTCTTCATCCTTCATTCCAAAAACGTCTTCATTTTCTTTCACTTCCTCCTCTTCTTTTACTGTAACATCCTCCTCCTCTTTCACTCTGAACGCGTCTTCCTCTTCTTTCTCTGTAACGTCTTTCTCTTCTTCTTTCACGGTAACAGCCTCACCCTCTACTTCTTGTTTTACTGTGACATCCTCCTCTTCCTTCTCCTCTTTCACGACAATGTTCAGCCCCAGAGCTTCTTTCTCCGTCCAACAGACCTCTTCTTTAGCAGGAGGAGAGTAGCTTAGTGAGCGCATGGTCGGGGATGTTAGCTAGCTAGGCTAGTGCTAACTTAACCAGCCAGATAGTTGACTTACAACGTAAATATTAAATTAAATGGGGTAGCTAGTTGTTTACACATAAGTATGTCTAAATCACAGTTACAATTAAACCAGGAAAGTGTCTAAAGAACTTGAATGTTCCGACTTTGTCAGCTAGCGAGCTACCGAGGTGGCTGCAGTTGTTGAAGAAGCGTTCCGTCCACTAGATTATACGTCACACTAGAAACATCGCCTGAAAGACACATATCGCCATCTGCTGTCTGGAGGGAGGAAACGCAGTTGAGGAGGGAAAACTATTTTTATTCTTCATTGAATTATAATATTATAAAGCAGTTTAGGGAAACGTTTTTTTCTCTCCATTAAATATTAATATTATATCAACACGTACAAAAAGCAACAAGTGCTGTTTGATTAATTCCGTTTTTTATGAGAATTTAAAACAAACTCTACATCTACTCCACTGTATTTACTGGTGTTAATCAGATCAATGTCCCTGTTTTATGAGATGGTACTCACTGTATTTACTGGTGTTAATCAGATCAATGTCCCTGTTTGACTCAGTCAAAAAACAAGATATCAAAATAAGCACCTAGTTATTAATACCCTTGATAAAGATGAGCAAAAATGTATAAAATAAATCAACTTTACCCACTACCAGGATATTTTAGCCCAAAACCTGGTTACCTCTCTGCTAGGAGGCTGAAACTTGGCCATAAGGGGATCTTTCAGCAAAACAAAGAAACTGTAAATTGGGCACAAAATCAAAAATGTTCTATGGCCAACTCAGTCTTCGGACTTGAACTCCATTGAAAACCTGTGGTTTGAATTGAACAGGGCAGTCCATAAGACAGACTAAATAAATCAAGGACATGGAGAGATTCTGTATGGAGGAAGGGTCTAAGGTCCCACCCAATGTGTTCTCTAATCTCATAAAACATTTCAGTGTCATTATCCTCCCAAGGGGAGAGTGCTGGAGTATTGAAAACATGGGTAGCAATAATTCAGACCCCTGCCTTTTGAGAATTACATGTTAAACTAAATCTCTTTCTCTGAGCAATTGTATTAGTATAAAATAATATAATTTCCCTTTTTTTTGGTGTAACAATACATCATGTAGATGTATATATATAATGAACAGACTAGGTCTATACTGCTCCTACATGGTGTAACAATACATCATGTAGATGTACAGTGGGGGGAAAAAGTATTTGATCCCCTGCTGATTTTGTACATTTGCCCACTTACAAAGAAATAATCAGTCTATAATTTTAATAGTAGGTTTATTTGAGCAGTGAGAGACAGAATAACAACAACAAAAAATTCAGAAAAATGCATGTCAAAAATGTTATAAATTGATTTGCATTTTAGTGAGGGAAATAAGTATTTGACCCCCTCTCAATCAGAAAGATTTCTGGCTCCCAGGTGTCTTTTATACAGGTAACGAGCTGAGATTAGGAGCACACTCTTAAAGGGAGTGCTCCTAACTGTAAAGGGATAATTCCAGTACAGTACATGTGTAAAGGGTGTAGAGGGATAATCCCAGTGCAGTACATGTGTAAAGGGTGTTGAGGGATATTTCCAGTACAGTACATGTGTAAAGGGTGTAAAGGGATAATCCCAGTACAGTACATGTGTAGAGGGTGTAGAGGGATAATTCCAGTGCAGTACATGTGTAAAGGGTGTTGAGGGATAATCCCAGTGCAGTACATGTGTAAAGGGTGTAAAGGGATAATTCCAGTACAGTACATGTGTAAAAGGATAATTCCAGTACAGTACATGTGTAAAGGGTGTAAAGGGATAATTCCAGTGCAGTACATGTGTAAAGGGTGTTGAGGGATTATTCCAGTGCAGTACATGTGTAAAGGGTGTAGAGGGATAATCCCAGTACAGTACATGTGTAAAGGGTGTAGAGGGATAATCCCAGTGCAGTACATGTGTAAAGGGTGTTGAGGGATTATTCCAGTGCAGTACATGTGTAAAGGGTGTTGAGGGATATTTCCAGTACAGTACATGTGTAGAGGGATAATTCCAGTGCAGTACATGTGTAGAGGGATAATCCCAGTGCAGTACATGTGTAAAGGGTGTTGAGGGATAATCCCAGTGCAGTACATGTGTAAAGGGTGTTGAGGGATATTTCCAGTACAGTACATGTGTAAAGGGTGTAAAGGGATAATCCCAGTACAGTACATGTGTAGAGGGTGTAGAGGGATAATTCCAGTGCAGTACATGTGTAAAGGGTGTTGAGGGATAATCCCAGTGCAGTACATGTGTAAAGGGTGTAAAGGGATAATTCCAGTGCAGTACATGTGTAAAGGGTGTAAAGGGATAATCCCAGTGCAGTACATGTGTAAAGGGTGTAGAGGGATAATCACAGTACAGTACATGTGTAAAGGGTGTAAAGGGATAATTCCAGTGCAGTACATGTGTAAAGGGTGTTGAGGGATAATCCCAGTGCAGTACATGTGTAAAGGGTGTAAAGGGATAATTCCAGTGCAGTACATGTGTAAATGGTGTAGAGGGATAATCCCAGTGCAGTACATGTGTAAAGGGTGTTGAGGGATAATCCCAGTGCAGTACATGTGTAAAGGGTGTAGAGGGATTATTCCAGTACAGTACATGTGTAAAGGGTGTAAAGGGATAATCCCAGTGCACTGGTTATTGACTGCAGACTTAAAATGCTGAAAACAGGTCCCTAGTGGAATGACAACAACATGGCTGCTTGTTAAAGAAGAGATGGAGAAAGAGACAGAGATAACCATATACATTGCACATGGACCGTAAGAAATCCTGAATGTATTGAAATGCCTGGGCTCGCAGGGGATGTGTTAATTCATAACCCATCATGTATACCTGTTAATTCATAACCCATCATTTATAACCCATCATTTATACCTGTTAATTCATAACCCATCATTTATACCTGTTAATTCATAACCCATCATTTATACCTGTTAGTTCATAACCCATCATTTATACCTGTTAATTCATAACCCATCATTTATACCTGTTAGTTCATAACCCATCATTTATACCTGTTAATTCATAACCCATCATTTATACCTGTTAGTTCATAACCCATCATTCATAACCCATCATTTATACCTGTTAGTTCATAACCCATCATTTATACCTGTTAATTCATAACCCATCATTTATACCTGTTAGTTCATAATCCATCATTTATACCTGTTAATTCAGGGGCGGTTCAGGCAGGCTGGCACGCTCCCTGACCTAACTTGGCAGGAACTAATGGGGATCCATAATAAACCCCAGGAAGAGTAGCTGCTGCCTTGACAGGAACTAATGGGGATCCATAATCAATACAAATACTTGTATCAATATATTTGTGTCTCTTTACTCTTGGATTCTAAAATGCTAATTAGCATCAAAGTAGACGACATGCAAGACTACAAATCCCTGCAAGCTCCTGCATGTCATCTCTAGCCAACACCTTTCACAGAACAGGTCACTGAATTGTCCATTGAAATACATTTTGACACTTTAATCATTGCAACATAAAGGCCTGATTGGTGGAGTGCTGCAGAGATGGTTGTCCTTCTGGAAGGTTCTCCCGTCTCCACAGAGGAAATCCGGAGCTCTGTCAGAGTGAACATCGGGTTCTTGTTCACCTCCCTGACCAAGGCCCTTCTCCCACGATTTCTCAGTTTGTCCAGGCGGCCAGCTCTAGGAAGAGTCTTGGTGGTTCCAAACTTCTTCCATTTAAGAATGATGGAGGCCACTGTGTTCTTGGGGACCTTCAATGCTGAAGACATTTTTTGGTACCTTTCCCCAGATCTGTGCCTCGACACAATCCTGTCTCAGAGCTCTATGGACAATTCCTTTGACCTCATGGCTCGGTTTTTGTTCTGACATGCACTGTAAACTGTGGGATCTTATATAGACAGTTGTGTGCCTTTCCTAATCATGTCTAATCAATTGAATTTACCACAAGTGGACTCCAATCAAGTTGTAGAAACATTTCAAGGAAGATCAATTGAATCAGGATGCATCTGAGCTCAATTTCGAGTCTCATAGCAAAGGGTCTGAATACTTAAGTAAATACATTTGGAAAAATGTTTTTAAAAAATGATTTTGTTTTCTCATTATGGGGTATTGATTATTCAATTATAAAATTATTCAACTTTAGAATAAGGCTGTAATGTAACTAAATGTTTAAAAAGTGAAGGGGTCTGAATACTTAATGAATGCAGTTTTGTACACAGTCATGTGATACGTGGTATAGAAGAGTCCAATCATAGGAGAGTACATGGGAGGCACTATACTGTGTGTCTGCAGGTGTCTATCTGGTCAAAACCACTGTTACAGGTGCCCCTCCACCCTCTGGTGGGATGGATCATGTCTACAGAGAAACCTAGATTCAAATACTTAGATGTGTGTGTATTGGGTATATGTCGTGAAATTGTTAGATATTACTTATTAGATATTACTGCACTGTCGGAGCTAGAAACACAAGCATTTCACTACACCCGCAATAACATCTGCTAAACACGTGTATGTGACCAATAAAATGTGATTTGATTTGAAATAAACGTCCTATTTATCAAAGGTGCTTTTGTCTGGGGTCAAAATGACTCCAAAGGATTTGAATTTGTTAAAAGTCCATATTGATACAGAAACACTAAACCATGATATAGATTTATTAAGAACAAGTTGACTTACAAAGTCATGAAAATTTGGAAGAATTGAATAAACCTCATTTTGGCTATGATAAAAGATATGCTGTTGGCGGGGCTCCCTGCCTGTGCCATTAAACCCCTACAACTCATCCAGAACGCCGCAGCCCGTCTGGTGTTCAACCTTCCCAAGTTCTCTCACGTCACCCCGCTCCTCCGCTCTCTCCACTGGCTTCCAGTTGAAGCTCGCATCCGCTACAAGACCATGGTGCTTGCCTACGGAGCTGTGAGGGGAACGGCACCTCCGTACCTTCAGGCTCTGATCAGGCCCTACACCCAAACAAGGGCACTGCGTTCATCCACCTCTGGCCTGCTCGCCTCCCTACCTCTGAGGAAGCACAGTTCCCGCTCAGCCCAGTCAAAACTGTTCGCTGCTCTGGCACCCCAATGGTGGAACAAGCTCCCTCACGACGTCAGGACAGCGGAGTCAATCACCACCTTCCGGAGACACCTGAAACCCCACCTCTTTAAGGAATACCTAGGATAGGATAAAGTAATCCTTCTAACCCCCCCCCCCCCCCCCCCCCCCTTAAAAGATTTAGATGCACTATTGTAAAGTGGTTGTTCTACTGGATATTATAGGTGAATGCACCAATTTGTAAGTCGCTCTGGATAAGAGCGTCTGCTAAATGACTTAAATGTAAATGTAAATGTAATATACCTCTGGGGTCAAAATGATCCATGTCAGAAGTATGGTTCAACGCAAATATGTAGTGGGTGTAAAGTTTGTTTTAAATTCTCACTCATTAAAAACGAATCAATCAACACATGCTTCTCTTTGAACGACTTAATGTAATATTAATATTTTATGAAATAAATGAAAAATAAACGTTTGGTTCCTCAACTGCGTTGCTTAGTCCAGTCAGCAGATGGCGATGTGCGTCTTTTAGGTTCAGGCGATGCTGCCAGTGTGACGTATAATCTAGTGGACGGGACGCTCCTTCAACAACAACAGCTAGTCAGACACCTCGGTAGCTTTCTAGCAAACATAGCTACAACATTCACGCTCTTTACACTGTTTTGGTGTATATTAGTCGATGTGTATTAAACACACTTCTGTCGTATGTACTTGTTGGACCATTTAATTATATATTTACGTTGTTTGTCAGCTAGCTGGTTTGCTAAGTTAGCTTAGAACTAGGCTAGTCGCTAATGCTAACTAGCTAACATCCCCGACCATGAGTTCACTAAGCTACTCTCCTCCTGTTAAAGAGGAGGTCTGCTGGACGGAGAAAGAAGCTCTTGTGAAAGAGGAGGAGGAAGAGAAAGATGTTACAATACAAAAACAAGTAGAGGGTGAAGCTGTTAGCGTGAAAGAAGAAGAGAAAGACGTTTCAGTTAAAGAAGAGGAAGAGGCGTTCAGAGTGAAAGAGGAGGAGGATGTTACAGTAAAAGAAGAGGAGGAAGAGAAAGAGGAGGCAGTTTTTGGAGTGAAAGAGGAGGAGGGGGAGATGACTGTCACATTGGAGGAAGAAGAGGAGGTTGGAGATCTGTTTAACACCAGTAAGTACCGTCTCTGCAGTCGTTGAACCAATATGCAGTAAAGGGGTTCTACACTTTAATGTTGTTCTGTAGGAATGGCTGAAGCTACACTGTAACGTGTAGAACATCAAGAGTGGACCATCAACAAAACGTTAACAATTGATCAAATGCATCCAATGACAATGCCTGAAATACTGTAGTCCTCAATATCTCCTATTAGATTAGCCCAAGATGTTCTCTTAAAGGGGCAATCAGCAGTTGTTACATCCATTTAGGGACTTATACATTAATGATATGTACCCATCTGTTTCTTGAAGAAATCACTTATAAATGCCTCATGAGCTTAGTTCAACTGTCGTACCCCATCAGAACCCAAAATATAAGCTTTTATTTACTCCAATGTTTGTCAGTAAATATAAACAAACACTGTATATCCTCAAAACATGGTTAAAACTATAATGTTGATATCATGGATGGTTGCATTTCTCCAGCCCCATCCCTCAGCTTTTTACTGAAACGGGCAGGGAGTACGCTTTGTTATTGTTTCTACTGCTGATTGCTGCCCCCGTTACTCCTCAAGGTCCAAGGACTGTATGTTATTTTCAGAGGTAGACTGGCTCTGGCAGCTAAAATAGTCAAATAATCCATCTAAATGTGAATCGATTCTCAATTGCGATACGTTTCTAGAAACATAAATCGCTGTACTTTCATATCAATTCAGAATAATTTCACACAATACTTAAATATCACATCAAAATTATTTGAAATAATACTTTCATATCACATCAATTATTTCAAATACTTTCACATCAAAATTATTTCAAATAATACTTTCATATCACATCAAAATTATTTAAAATACTTTCACATCAAAATAATTTCACACAATACTTTCATATCACATCAAAATAGGTAACCAGTCGCGATGCCCCAAACATTGAATGCAAGTCAATTTATAACATTTTTGACATGTGTTTTTCTGGATTTTTTTGTTATTCTGTCTCTCACTGTTCAAATAAACCTACCATTAAAATTATAGACTGATCATTTCTTTGTCAGTGGGCAAATGTACAAAATCAGCAGGGGATCAAATACTTTTTTCCCTCACTGTAACTCCCAATCACGGCCAGTTGTGACACAGCCTGGACTCGAACCAGGGTGTCTGTAGTGACGCCTCAAGCACTGAGATACAGTGTTTTAGACCGCTGCACCACTCAGGGGCCCCAACATCATGTTCTAGTGCTGTCCCCAACTAAAATACATCTTGGTCAACCAAGAGTCATCTGTTCTTTCTACCAATCGATTGGTTGAAATGTTATGTATATTTTTCCATATATAGACACAACCCATGTGTTTTAATAAAATCAACTATATGTACTGAACTGGTCTGATGCTTTAAGCACACTGTTTGACCAAATAATTAAGACACACAAATGACTCGAGGGATGACTCGAACCTTTTCCATTTCGAGTGGCAATTTATCTGACCATTTCTACTGATCTGGTGCCAGTTAGGATTTTCATATGCACATTTTCATGGAAGATTTTAAAATCATTGTCTGTGATTAATCTACATTCTATCTAAATCTAAAAGAAAATTATACAAATCTAAAAGTAACTTTTATTGCCATTGCCAACTATGTAAAAATAACCTACATAAAACCAACAAATAAAAACATTGCAGCCTGCAGGTAGAAAATATCCTGATTAAAAATAAATATCCTAGAAATCACATTTGCTGCACATGGCCTGTCTACAACGAACTTAAAACATATCAACTATCAACTGGGTCCTCCTAAACTTGTGATAGCAAGCCTGCAACATTGTATAAAATATTCTGGGCCTTATTCCCTGCCAGTGAGTTCTGGACAGACACAGCTGTAGGCTATTTGTGCAAAGGATAAGAAGTAATCAGGTCTTTTATGACATTTCCACTGGATCAGAGCATTACATTTTTCCCTTTTATGCTGAGTGTTTATCGAAAGGGTGAGAGCTGGAAATATATTTTTTAAATACTTTGAGGAACTATTGTCATCGGCAAATGATTTTGATTAGACTTTATGTGTTGTTTGGAAATGAAGAAAAAATTACTTTGAGAAGCTCCAACTCATTAGTGGTGGTGCGTTAAGACAATCAGAAATACTATCAGACATCCCCAAATGGGCACATTTATAGACCTACATTTGCACACAGGCCAGGTAGACTAGTCCTACTTCTATATGGGTAATCAGGTAGACTAGTCCTACTTCTATATGTGTAACCAGGTAGACTAGTCCTACTTCTATATGTGTAACCAGGTAGACTAGTCCTACTTCTATATGGGTAACCAGGTAGACTAGTCCTACTTCTATATGTGTAACCAGGTAGACTAGTCCTACTTCTATATGCGTAACCAGGTAGACTAGTCCTACTTCTATATGTGTAACCAGGTAGACTAGTCCTACTTCTATATGTGTAACCAGGTAGACTAGTCCTACTTCTATATGTGTAACCAGGTAGACTAGTCCTACTTCTATATGTGTAACCAGGTAGACTAGTCCTACTTCTATATGGGTAACCAGGTAGACTAGTCCTACTTCTATATGTGTAACCAGGTAGACTAGTCCTACTTCTATATGGGTAATTAGGTAGACTAGTCCTACTCTATATGTGTAACCAGGTAGACTAGTCCTACTTCTATATGTGTAACCAGGTAGACTAGTCCTACTTCTATATGGGTAACCAGGTAGACTAGTCCTACTTCTATATGTGTAACCAGGTAGACTAGTCCTACTTCTATATGGGTAACCAGGTAGACTAGTCCTACTTCTATATGGGTAACCAGGTAGACTAGTCCTACTTCTATATGGGTAACCAGGTAGACTAGTCCTACTTCTATATGGGTAATTAGGTAGACTAGTCCTACTTCTATATGTGTAACCAGGTAGACTAGTCCTACTTCTATATGTGTAACCAGGTAGACTAGTCCTACTTCTATATGTGTAACCAGGTAGACTAGTCCTACTTCTATATGGGTAACCAGGTAGACTAGTCCTACTTCTATATGGGTAACCAGGTAGACTAGTCCTACTTCTATATGTGTAACCAGGTAGACTAGTCCTACTTCTATATGGGTAACCAGGTAGACTAGTCCTACTTCTATATGTGTAACCAGGTAGACTAGTCCTACTTCTATATGTGTAACCAGGTAGACTAGTCCTACTTCTATATGTGTAACCAGGTAGACTAGTCCTACTTCTATATGGGTAACCAGGTAGACTAGTCCTACTTCTATATGTGTAACCAGGTAGACTAGTCCTACTTCTATATGGGTAACCAGGTAGACTAGTCCTACTTCTATATGTGTAACCAGGTAGACTAGTCCTACTTCTATATGTGTAACCAGGTAGACTAGTCCTACTTCTATATGGGTAACCAGGTAGACTAGTCCTACTTCTATATGGGTAACCAGGTAGACTAGTCCTACTTCTATATGTGTAACCAGGTAGACTAGTCCTACTTCTATATGTGTAACCAGGTGTGTGTCCTTACTCAACATTGACAGGAGTGTTTCAAACAAAAGACAATTAATAAATTGACAACTGAAGCATCTTGCGGGGTCAGGTCTGGGTGGTCTGCCAGGGGCCGTTTCATTTAGTATCTGTTTGGGTCAGTTGGGGAATGATTGTATTTCCCCATAGTATGTTGTACCGAAGTTGACCGACTGAAAGGGAGTGTAACTTTATGACTATAATTACTGTTCCCTGAAGGAGGGAAACGAGGTACAACACCTGTTTGGCCCCACCCCTTCCTGGGTCGGTGAAGAGCGATATTAAATTGAATATGACCTAAGGCTCGTATTTCTGTGTGTTATTATATTATAATTAAGTCTATGATTTGATATTTGATAGAGCAGTCTGACTGAGTGGTGGTAGGCAGCAGCAGGCTCGTAAGCATTCATTCAAACTTTACTGCGTTTGCCAGCAGCTCTTAGCAATGCTTGAAGCACAGCTCTGTTTATGACTTCAAGCCTATCAACTCCTGAGATTATGCTGGCAATACTAAAGTGCCTATAAGAACATCCAATAGTCAAAGGTATATGAAATACAAATGTATGGAGAGAAATAGTAATATAATTCTTATAATAACTACAACCTAAAACTTCTTACCTGGGAATATTGAAGACTCATGTTAAAAGGAACCACCAGCTTTCATATGTTCTCATGTTCTGAGCGAGGAACTTAAACGTTAGCTTTCTTACATGGCACATATTGCACTTTTACTTTCTTCTCCAACACTGTGTTTTTGCATTATTTAAACCAAATTGAACATGTTTCATTATTTATTTGAGACTAAATTTATTTTATTGACGTATTATATTAAGTTAAAATAAGTGTTCATTCAGTATTGTTGTAATTGTCATTATTACAAATAAATAAAATATTACAATAATAAAATCGTCCGATTTAACGGTATCTGCTGTTTTTGGTACTCCAATAATCGGTATTGGCGTTGAAAAATCATAATCGGTCGACCTCTACCATGTTACTGTTTGTTAAACACTTAGTGTAAAAACCCTCATTGTCAGGCTGGTATCAAAGCTAGCCAAAGAGCATTTTACTGGTTGAAGTGTTTTTTAAAGTATAAAGCAGTTGATTTTAGACAATAACACAAACATATTAAGCAGGAGATTCAAACGAGCTTTACAATTATAATCCAAAAGTAATGTGAAATGTACTCAACCTGTAAATGGAGGCTCTTTTTGCTGTCAGCCTATGAGAACACCCCTGAGTTTTCCCCACGGTGGTGAATTAGTGAATAGACACAGAGCTTAATGAGTTTCCTTGAGTAGCACTCCTGATCTTGTCCTGATCTTGCGCTGTATTATTCAGAATACATTGTGAAAAGCTAAAATCTTTGCTCACCATTTTAGATATACTACATCCATAACTAGCTGTTTCCTTATTAGCAGGGAGGTGTTTCTGCAATCAAATTGTGCGCATTGCCCTCGTGCCGCAATTTTATTAAACACAGAAAGGGGCCTATATTGGAGACCAAAAGTCATCTGGCACACTGCTTAGAGTAACAACTTTACTAACTTACTTCTAGTTTCCACTAATGTGAAAACAAGACAAAATGCCTTTTTGCTAATTTGACTGTCTTAATTGTCAAATAATTGAACTTCTCAGGGCTGCGTCCACCTGCGGGGCACAGCCAGTGAAATATCAGATTCAAAACAATATCAAATTCAAAACAAAATGTCATAATTCAACTTTGTCAAACATACAACTATTTTACACCATTTTAAAGATACACTTCTCCTTGATGTAACCACATTGTCCGATTTCAAAAAGGCTTACAGCGCATTGTCTTGGCCAGTTGTAAATGAGAACTTGTTGACTGGCCTGGTGAAATGCGATTCTTCAGTAATTACACAATTCTTAATACTGTAGCAAACATTATATTAAACAGGACATTCAAACGAGCCTTGCAATTATAATCCAAAATAGTGTGAAATGAACTCATATGCAACCTGGAAATGGAGGTTACTCCCCTGAGTTTTCCAACATTCGCTGTTACGAGTCTAGGGGTATGATTCTTGCTTGGGGTGCGAGAGGTCCTGGGTTCAAATTCCGGATGAGCCCCCACTTATGTTACGAATCCCTTTGGCCCAGCGGTCTGGGGGGGGGGGGGGGATGGATACGAGACCCGTAACATAAATCATGCAAATTATAATCGTGACAAGTAACAGTGAGAACCAAAAACCACAGACAACTGAAATCTACCGTCAAACTCAAAAGGTTTATTTTAAACACACGGTAAAGGGGTGTGAGAAAAGGGGCTGAGCTGGACCCAAGCAAAGAAACAATAATCAAAAACACCCCTAAGTTAGACTAGCCTACCTCAATAACAGCTAGCTAACTAACCAAAAATACAGTGGGTGGTCCGCCCAGTTCTAACTAGGGTACTTAGACACAGTATTCCTACGGGTAATGTATGCCCATGGGCGACTTGTCTTGGTACCCCCTTTTCCCACCAAACAAACAGTCAAACAACAAAACAATACTCACAGGTGGGCTGGACAAAGTGACATGTAGTTTCAAAACAAAAGAGATCAACACACAGCGAGAGAGAATGAACACAAAGATTGATCTGGGGAGAAAACAACTGACTGGGTTTTTAAACCAAGGGAAAGGGGCTGTGATAGGTTGAGGGAAAAGGAATAGGTGTCTTCTGATTGATGACTGATTGGGGAGTGATGATTGTCACCTGTGAGGAGAGAAGGAGAGAAAAGAAACACACACACAGGATACCTGTATCCGTAACATTCGCATTCAGAATACATTGTGAAAAACTAAAATCTTTGCTCACAATTTTTGCTCCAGGCAGATATAGTACATCCATAACTATCGGTTTCCTCATTAGCAGGGAGGAGTTTCTACAACCAAATTGCATGTGCATCGCCCTCATGCAGCAATTTTAGCAAACACAGAAAGGGGCCTATATTGGAGACCAAAAGTCGTCTGGCACACTGCTTAGAGTTTCAACAACATGAATAACTTATTTCTAGCCTACAATCATCGATTTCACTACTATAGTGAAAACAAGACAAAATATGACTTCTTGCTCATTTTAAGACAATTGTCAAATAATTTTAACATTCATTACAGACGTCAATTGTTGTCCAACATCATGGCTCCGCTGTTGGCATCACCTTTTAGAGTGGATTACTGCTGTTGTGGGCCTTTAATCATCTGTCTGACTTTGTTGTTCACATAGGAGAGAAACTTCACTATTGTGGATCCTCTGGGGAGTCTCAACAACCTCATGATGCTGAAGAGGCAGAGAAGAGTCTCTCCAGATCAGAACACCTCAAGAAACACCTGCAGAGATCCACAGGGAAGAGAACTCACTGCTGCTCTGACTGTGGGAAGAGATTTACTTCCTCATCAGGCATTAAAATTCATCAGAGAACACACACAGGAGAGAAATCCTATAGCTGTGATCAATGTGGGAAGAGTTTTAGTCAATCTAGCTATCTGACTATACACCGACGAGAACACACAGGAGAGAAACCTTATAGCTGTAATCAATGTGGGAAGAGTTTTGTTTCATCTAGCCATCTGACAGTACACAAGAGAACACACACAGGAGAGAAATCTTATAGCTGTGGTCAATGTGGGAAGAGTTTTGGTCAATCTGGCCATCTGATATCACACCAGAAAACACACACAGGAGAGAAATCTTATAGCTGTGGTCAATGTGGGAAGAGGTTTGCTGCATCTAGCACTCTGACTCAACACCAGAGAACACACACAGGAGAGAAATCTTATAGCTGTGGTCAATGTGGGAAGAAGTTTGCTGCATCTAGCACTCTGACTCTATACCAGAGAACACACACAGGAGAGAAACCTTATAGCTGTGGTCAATGTGGGAAGAGGTTTGCTGCATCTATCACTCTGACTCAACACCAGAGAATACACACAGGAGAGAAACCTTATAGCTGTGATCAATGTGGGAAGAGTTTTGGTCGATCTGGAGAGCTGACAGTGCACCAGAGAATACACACAGGAGAAAAACCTTATAGCTGTGGTCAATGTGGGAAGAATTTTGCTGCATCTAGAACTCTGACACTACACCAGAGAAGACACACAGGAGAGAAACCTTATAGCTGTGATCAATGTGGGAAGAGTTGTACTACATCTTGCTATCTGACTATACACCTACGAACACACACAGGGGAGAAATCGTATAGCTGTAATCACTGTGGGAAGAGTTTTACCACATCTGGCTCTCTGACTTCACACCAGAGAACGCACACAGGATAGAAATCTTATATCTGTGGTCAATGTGGGAAGAGTTTTAGTCAATCTAGCTATCTGACAGTGCACCAGAGAACGCACACAGGAGAGAAATCTTATATCTGTGGTCAATGTGGGAAGAGTTTTAGTCAATCTAGCTATCTGACAATGCACCAGAGAACACACACAGGAGAGAAATCTTATATCTGTGGTCAATGTGGAAAGAGTTTTAGTCAATCTAGCTATCTGACTATACACCAACGAGAACACACAGGAGAGAAACCTTATAGCTGTGATCAATGTGGGAAGAGTTTTGTTTCATCTAGCGGTCTGACAGTACACAAGAGAACACACACAGGAGAGAAAGCTTATAGCTGTGACCAGAGATAATCTGATTAAAGACTTCTGATCAAATATCAGAAAATACATACATGAAGGAGTTGTTTCATGATATCAATGAAATGAAATCTCACAATGTAGAATGTTTTAACATTGTAGTAGGAGAATTTTAATGATGTCACAATGTTTGTCCCCTGTTCTATTGATTTCAACATGATATGGATATTAGCCTCAGGGGGAAAATCCAGGCTCTGAAATGGAAGAGTTACTATTTATGAGATTTAACAAAAAGTGATTAACAAAAAAAGAGTTGTTACACTTACCACGTTGGCGACCCACTTGAATCAAAATGCAACACTTCAAAATGTAGCTAGCTGTTTTCTACAAGTTGTCCTCTAACCAGGGATGTACACATTATTCCCAGATTCTGTGTGGTTTTTGAGCTGTTCGTTTTAACAGGACTTGCAACTTCAACTCCCTCCTGTCACACAAATGATTTTAGCATGATATCGATGAATAAGTGTTGTGTTCCTTTGTTTAGATGGTGCAACAACAATAGAAACCAGAAAACGTATGTTTGTTTCCTTGTATTTTCTTCTACCAGATCTATTGTGTTATATTCTCCTACATTCAATTCACATTTCCACAAACTTCAGAGTGTTTCCTTTCAAATGAAACCAAGAAAATGCATATCCTTGCTACTGGGCCTGAGCTACAGACAGTTAGATTTGGGTATGTCTTCAGGCGGAAATTAAGAGAAGTGGGGGGGTAGCCCTAACAGGTTTAAGACTCATTTCCACAGTCACACAACTCTCATATCACAGTCACACAATGCTATTCCCAAACCTACCTAATCAATTAGTTGTTTTTCAACAATATTTTAACCTGCAGGAATATTTCCACATTTCTATGTCATGGTTAGTTCCTAGGATAATGCAACTCATACATTTACATCTTTCAATACTTCTAAAATGGTGTCCAGGTTTAAAAAAATTACAGGTGCACCGTACTATCTTATACTATACCATAAATGGTCTTAACTAGTAAACACAGATTCTAGTTTTCATCCAGTTCATAGATAGCTGACAGCCTCAGAGCCTACTGACTGGGCCCTGTTTACACCTCCACACAGGAATACACACTCAGAGCCTACTGACTGGGCCCTGTTTACACCTCCACACAGGAATACACACTCAGAGCCTCCTGACTGGGCCCTGTTTACACCTCCACACAGGAACACACACTCAGAGCCTCCTGACTGGGCCCTGTTTACACCTCCACACAGGAACACACACTCAGAGCCTCCTGACTGGGCCCTGTTTACACCTCCACACAGGAATACACACTCAGAGCCTCCTGACTGGGCCCTGTTTACACCTCCACACAGGAATACACACTCAGAGCCTCCTGACTGGGCCCTGTTTACACCTCCACACAGGAAAACACACTCAGAGCCTCCTGACTGGGCCCTGTTTACACCTCCACACAGGAATACACACTCAGAGCCTACTGACTGGGCCCTGTTTACACCTCCACACAGGAATACACACTCAGAGCCTCCTGACTGGGCCCTGTTTACACCTCCACACAGGAATACACACTCAGAGCCTCCTGACTGGGCCCTGTTTACACCTCCACACAGGAATACACACTCAGAGCCTACGAGGACTTTCTAAAAACTCCTCTTTGCGTGTTTCACTCACCTCTTTCTTTTTAAACTACGTTCAAGATGTGGTATATAAATATACTATACTGATGGTATCCACTATATATACTATACTGATGGTATCCGCTATATATACTATACTGATGGTATCCGCTATATATACTATACTGATGGTATCCGCTATATATACTATACTGATGGTATCCGCTATATATACTATACTGATGGTATCCGCTATATATACTATACTGATGGTATCCGCTATATATACTATACTGATGGTATCCACTATATATACTATACTGACGGTATCCGCTATATATACTATACTGATGGTATCCGCTATATATACTATACTGATGGTATCCGCTATATATACTATACTGATGGTATCCGCTATATATACTATACTGATGGTATCCACTATATATACTATACTGATGGTATCCACTATATATACTATACTGATGGTATCCACTATATATACTATACTGATGGTATCCACTCGGCTCGCTGCCTCTCAGAACAAAGGTGGGTCCATTTGCTCTGTTCCCGCAGTGTGGTCTCCCTGAGATCCCAAGTTTGAGGGATCCCTCATGCACCATTTACCCAGGTCATCAGGAGCGGTCACCAAGTGAAGATTCACATCCCCAAATGTGGTTGTTATTTTCTTTAATATCAATTGAGGAGAGACAAACTTATCACAAGTCAGAGTTATTCTTAAACTAAATCTTTATTCACTTATAAGGGAGCAGGTCAATATAACGTACACAAATAAAGTCAATCAATTGAGTGCCCTACAATAATGATGGCTGGTGGACCCACGGGACAAAAGTACAAAGGTCTTTTATAGCCCTTTCAACCTACAGGACGAACAACAGATGTATAGAACGGGTCACAAGGTTAAGATTTGTATGAAAGATACTTATAATTCTCAGCAGACAGTTTCTGCTGTAAAAACAGTACTCTTTGTGTAGAGACCAGGGTCTGGCCCTGAGGTCATCTCTCCCTGGTACCATATAGAACAGAAACATTAACTCATGTTCTGGAATGCAGTCTCTTTAGGTTTTATCACCCAAAAGACATTGTAAATATCCTGTCAGTGTTTTCTCCCAGAGGCCCATCCTCAGTAGAACACACAGACACAATAGTTCTAAGAACCCTCCATTCTGTTGCATAAAACAACCATTTGATGCAATAAAAGTATTATAACATAATCTTGCAGTTTTGCTCTCAGTGTCCACTGGAAGTTGACTAGTAACAACAACTGGGACATAAAAGACACCCACCATGAGACCCACTAAATCTGCCCAAGAAGAGACAAACAAAAGAAAAACCCACAAGGTGGAGCAACTAAAGGTGTTGACTGGAGCACTCAATTTATTAGGATTGTTAATAAAATGTATTATAGACGTCCATGTGTATAAGCTGCAAGTACATTGAAATTAAATAGTTTTCTTTTCAACTAAAAACAAACTTATATTGTACGTCGGGCATAGTCTTAGTTTCAATTACATTTTGCTAGGTGGGATATCCCCAATGTCACAGTTTTAACGTGTCCAAATCAATAGTCCAAATGCAGAAACAGTTTGTGATAAATTGAAAACGATATCGATGAGTGATGACAAATAAGTGTTGTGTTCCTTTGTTTAGCGACCCCTACATTTAAATGCATCACTCCAAAATGTAGCTGACTGTCTTCTGCAGGTTGTCCTCTAACCAGTGAGGTAAAATATATCTCCCATTTCCATGTGTTTTTTTAGTTGTGTTAGTTTCAACAGCACGTACAACCTGATTTCCCCCCTAATGGATATCAGTGATTTATTGCTACTTGTCAAAACAACAGCGTTTTTGGCACAACCAAAAAAAACACATGGAAATGGGAGATATATTTTACCTCACTGGTTAGAGGACAACCTGCAGAAGACAGTCAGCTACATTTTGGAGTGATGCATTTAAATTTAGGGGTCGCTAAACAAAGGAACACAACACTTATTTGTCATAACTCATTGATATCATGCTAAAATCATTTGTGTGACAGAAGGGAGATGAGGTTGCACGTCCTGTTAAAACTAACAGCTCAAAAAGCACACGGAATCTGGGAATAATGTGTACACCCCTGGTTAGAGGACAACTGGTAGAAAACAGCTCGCTACATTTTGAAGTGTTGCATTTTGATTCAAGTGGGTCACCAACATGGTAAGTACTCTTTCAATTCAGAGCCTGGATTTTTCCCAAGGCTAATATCCATATCACGCTGAAATCAATTGAATGGGGCAAACGTTTAGGGTTCTAAATTGTGAAATTCCAAAAAATACTCCTACTACAATGTTAAAAACATTGACATTTTTTCATTGATGTCATGAAACAACTCCTTCATGTATGTATTTTCTGATGTTTGATCAGAGATCTTTTATCAGAGTATCTCTTCCAACATAGATCACAGCTATAAAGTTTCTCTCCTGTGTGTGTTCTCTGGTGTCGAGTCAGAGAGCCAGATGTAGTAAAACTCTTCCCACATTGATTACAGCAAGGTTTCTCTCCTGTGTGTGTTCTCTGGTGTATTGATAGATAGCCAGATGTAGAAAAACTCTTCCCACATTGATTACAGCAAGGTTTCTCTCCTGTGTGTGTTCTCTGGTGTATTGATAGATAGCCAGATGTAGAAAAACTCTTCCCACATTGATTACAGCAAGGATTCTCTCCTGTGTGTGTTCTCTGGTGTTCAGTCAGAGAGCCAGATGTAGTAAAACTCTTACCACATTGACCACAGATAAAAGGTTTCTCTCCAGTGTGTGTTCTCTGGTGTGATATCAGGTTGCTTGACTGAGTAAAACTCTTCCCACATTGACCACAGCTATAAGGTTTCTCTCCTGTGTGTGTTCTCTGGTGTGATATCAGGTTGCTTGACTGAGTAAAACTCTTCCCACATTGACCACAGCTATAAGGTTTCTCTCCTGTGTGTGTTCTTTGGTGTACAATAAGATTGCTAGATGAATTATAACTCTTCCCACATTGATCACAGCTATAAGGTTTCTCTCCTGTGTGTGTTCTTTGGTGTACAATAAGATGGCTAGATTTACCAAAACTCTTCCCACATTGATCACAGCTATAAGGTCTCTCTCCTGTGTGTGTTCTCTGATGAATTTGAATGCCTGTTGATGAGGTGAATCTCTTCCCACAGTCAGAGCAGCAGTGAGTTCTCTTCCCTGTGGGTCTCTGCAGGTGTTTCTTGAGGTGTTCTGATCTGGAGAGACTCTTCTCTGCCTCTTCAGCATCATGAGGTTGTTGAGGCTCCCCAGAGGATCCACGATAGTTAAGTATCTCTCCTGTGTGAACAACAAAGTCAGATAGATGGTTAAAGGCCCACAACAGCGGTAATCCACTGTAAAAGGTGATGCCAACAGCGTAGCCATGATGTTGGACAACAATTGACGTCTGTAATGAACGTTAAAATTACTTGACAATTGTCTTAAAATGAGCAAGAACAGTCATATTTGTCTTGTTTTCACATTAGTAGTAACATCGATGATTGTAGGCTAGAGATAAGTTATTCATGTTGTTGAAACTCTTAAGCACTGTGCCAGATGACTAATTGGTCTCCAATGTAGGGCCCTTTCTGTGTTTCCTAAAATTGTGGCATGAGGGCGATGCACATGCAATTTGATTGTAGAAACTCCTCCCTGCTAATGAGGAAACCGATAGTTATGGATGTACTATATCTGCCTGGAGCAAAAATGGTGAGCAAAGATTTTAGTTTTTCACAATGTATTCTGAATGTGAATGGGGGAAAACTCAGGGGAGTAACCTCCATTTCCAGGTTGCTTATGAGTGCATTTCACACTACTTTGGATTATAATTGTAAGGATATTTGAATGTCCTGTTTAATATAATGTTTGCTAAAGCATTAAGAATGATGTGTAATTATTGAAGAACCGCGTTAATGACAGTATCCATTTGGGTGTTGTCAATAAAGTTAAGATTTTATTGATTTATTTAACCAGGTAGGCCAGTTGAGAACAAGTTCTCATTTACAACTGCGACCTGGCCAAAATAAAGCAAAGCAGTGCGACACAAACAACACAGAGTTACAAGTGGGATAAACAAACGTATAGTCAATAACACAACAGAAAAATCTATATACAGTGCGTGCAAATGGATTAACCTGTTGGGGATAGGGGGCAGTATTTGCACGGCCGGATAAAAAACATACCCAATTTAATCTGATTATTACTCCTGCCCAGAAACTAGAATATGCCTATAATTATTAGCTTTGGATAGAAAACACCCTAAAGTTTCTAAAACTGTTTGAATGGTGTCTGTGAGTATAACAGAACTCATTTGGCAGGCCGAAACCTGAGAAGATTCCAAACAGGAAGCGCTCTCTCTGACCATTTCATGGCCTTCTTTGATCATCTCTAACCAAAACAGGGGATCTCTGGCATGACGTGACATTTTCTAACGCTCCCATAGGCTCTCAGAAGGCGCCAGAAATTTGAATCTTGGCTTTGGAGCCCCAGGCTGAAACACATTAGCGCCTTCAGTAAGTGGTCGATCTGAGAACAATGAGAATGGAGGGGCGTGCACGGGGCGACTCCATTTTTACTTTCTCTCTCTTTGAGCGTATACAGGGTTTCCCGGTCGGAATATTATCGCTTTTTTACGAGAAAAATCGCATAAAAATTGATTTTAAACAGCGGTTGACATGCTTCGAAGTACGGTAATGGAATATTTAGAATTTTTTTTGTCACGAAACGCGTCGGGCGCATGACACTTATTTACCTTTCGGATAGTGTCTGGAACGCACGAACAAAACGCCGCTATTTGCATATAACTATGGATTATTTTGAACCAAACCAACATTTGTTATTGAAGTAGAAGTCCTGGGAGTGCATTCTGACGAAGTCAGCAAAGGTAATCAAACTTTTCTAATAGTAAATCTGATTTTGGTGAGGGCTAAACTTGGTGGGTGTCAAAATAGCTAGCCTGTGATGGCCGGGCTATGTACTCAGAATATTGCAAAATGTGCTTTCACCGAAAAGCTATTTTAAAATCGGACATAGCGAGTGCATAGAGGAGTTCTGTATCTATAATTCTTAAAATAATTGTTATGTTTTTTGTGAACGTTTATCGTGAGTAATTTAGTAAATTCACCGGAAGTTTGCGGGGGGGTATGCTAGTTCTGAACGTCACATGCTAATGTAAAAAGCTGGTTTTTGATATATAAATATGAACTTGATTGAACAAAACATGCATGTATTGTATAACATAATGTCCTAGGGGTGTCATCTGATGAAGATCATCAAAGGTTAGTGCTGCATTTAACTGTGGTTTGGGTTTATGTGACATTATATGCTAGCTTGAAAAATGGGTGTCTGATTATTTCTGGCTGGGTACTCTGCTGACATAATCTAATGTTTTGCTTTCGTTGTAAAGCCTTTTTGAAATCGGACAGTGTGGTTAGATTAACGAGAGTCTTATCTTTAAAATGGTGTAAAATAGTCATATGTTTGAGAAATTGAAGTAATAGCATTTCTAAGGTATTTGAATAACGCGCCACGGGATTCCACTGGCTGTTGAGTAGGTGGGACGATTTCGTCCCACCTACCCTAGAGAGGTTAACTTGACTTTCGAAGACTTTAGAACGGCAGGGCAGGATGGATATAGGTCTGTAATAGTTTGGGTCTAGAGTATCACCCCCTTTGAAGAGGGGGATGACCGCGGAAGCTTTCCAATCTTTGGGAATCTCGGACAATACGAAAGAGAGGTTGAACAGACTAGTAATGGGGTTGCCACAATGGCGGCGGATAATTTTAGAAAGAGAGGGTCCAGATTGTCTAGCCCAGCTGATTTGTACGGGTCCAGGTTTTGCAACTCTTTCAGAACATCAGCTATCTGGATTTGGGTGAAGGAGAAGATGGGGAGGCTTGGGGAAGTAGCTGCGGGGAGCTGTTGGCCGGGGTTAGGGTAGCCAGGAGGAAAGCATGGCCAGCCGTAGAGAATTGCTTATTGAAAGGCCTGCTCGCAGAAGTGTTTTAGGGAGCGTTTGACAGTGATGAGGGGTGGTCGTTTGACCGCAAACCCATAACGGATGCAGCCAATGAGGCAGTAATCGCTGAGATCCTGATTGAAAACAGCAGAGGTGTATTTGGAGGGCAAGTTGGTCAGGATAATATCTATGAGGGTGCCCATGTTTACAGATTTAGGGTTGTACCCGGTGGGTTCCTTGATAATTTGTGTGAGATTGAGGGCATCTAGTTTGGATTGTAGGACAGCCGGGGTGTTAACCTCACTAGGGTAGGGGGCACTTTGGCACTGCCAAAGTAAACTTGGTAGATTTGGATAGAAAACACTCTAAAGTTTCCAAAACTGTTAAAATAATGTCTGTGAGTATAACAGGCCTTCCCTGTGGCTCAGTTGGTAGAGCATGGTGTTTGCAACGCCAGCATGGTGTGTGCAACGCCAGCGTTGTGGGTTTGATTCCCACGGGGGGCCAGTACAAAAAAATGCATGAAATGAAATGTATGCATTCACTACTGTAAGTCGCTCTGGATAAGAGCATCTGCCAAATGACTAAAATGTAAATGTAAATAACAGAACTGATATGACAGGCGAAAACCTGAGAAAAATCCATCCAGGAAGTGGGATTTTTTTTATTTTTGTAGTTTTCCATTGACTGCCTATTCAGATTCCATTGACTTAGGTCTCAAATTGCACTTCCTATGGCTTCCACTAGATGTCAACAGTCTTTAGAAATAGTTTCAGGCTTGCATCCTGAAAAATGAGAGCGTAAGACCACTCTGAATGAGTGGACCATTCAGTATCTCAGAGATTTTTCATGCGCGAGACTGCCTTTCTTGTTTACCTTTTATACTGAAGACGTTATTGTCCGGTTGAAATGTTTTCTATTATTTAGGCTAAAAACCTGAGGATTGATTATAAACATCGTTTGACATGTTTCTACGAACTTTACTGATACTTTTAGGATTTTTCGTCTGGCTGTTGTGATTGCCTTTGAGCCTGTGGATTACTGAACAAAACGCATGAACAAAACGGAGGTTTTTGGATATAAAGAGAGACTTTATCGAACACAACAAACATTTATTGAGTAAATGGGAGTCTTGTGAGTTGCAACGATATGAAGATCATCAAAAGTAAGTGATTCATTTTATCGCTATTTCTGACTTGTGTAACTCCTCTACTTGGCTGGTAACTGTTACTAATGATTTGTCTGCTGGGCGCTGTTCTCAGATAATCGCATGGTATGCTTTCACGGTAAAGCCTTTTTGAAATCTGACACCGTGGTTTGATTAACAAGAAGTTAATCTTTAAACCGATGTATAACACTTGTATGTTTTATGAATTCTTATGAGTATTTCTGTTTTTGAATTTGGCGCTCTGCAATTTCACTGGATGTTGGCCATGTGGGACGGTAGCGTCCCACACCCCCTAGAGAGGTTAAGCATATCCCAGTTTAGGTCACCTAACAGAACAAACTCTGAAGATAGATGGGGGCCAATCAATTCACATATGGTGTCCAGGGCACAGCTGGGAGCTGAGGGGGGTCTGTAACAGGCGGCAACAGTGAGAGACTTATTTCTGGAGAGATTAATTTTTTTAATTAGAAGCTCGAACTGTTTGGGCTTAGACCTGGAATGTATGATAGAACTTTGCAGGCCATCTCTGCAGTAGATTGCAACTCCTCTCATTTTGATGGAAAATGTTGTAGTTGGGGATGGAAATTTCAGAATTTTTGGTGACCTTCCAAAGCCAGGATTCAGACACGGCAAGGACATCAAGGTTGGCGGAGTGTGCTAAAGCAGTGAGTAAAACAAACTTAGGGAGGAGGCTTCTGATGTTAACATGCATGAAACCAAGGCTTTTACGGTTACAGAAGTCAACAAATGAGAGCGCCTGGGGACACACAGGGCCTGGGATAACCTCACCAGAGGAGTAGGGTGAGGGTACGGCAAAAGGCTTTCAGAACTGGTCGGCTCCCTCTAGTCAGGTTATAGTGATGACTGGCTCCCTCCCTCTAGTCAGGTTATAGTGATGACTGGCTCCCTCCCTCTAGTCAGGTTATAGTGATGACTGGCTCCCTCCCTCTAGTCAGGTTATAGTGATGACTGGCTCCCTCCCTCTAGTCAGGTTATAGTGATGACTGGCTCCCTCCCTCTAGTCAGGTTATAGTGATGACTGGCTCCCTCCCTCTAGTCAGGTTATAGTGATGACTGGCTCCCTCCCTCTAGTCAGGTTATAGTGATGACTGGCTCCCTCCCTCTAGTCAGATTATAGTGATGACTGGCTCCCTCCCTCTAGTCAGATTATAGTGATGACTGGCTCCCTCCCTCTAGTCAGGTTATAGTGATGACTGGCTCCCTCCCTCTAGTCAGGTTATAGTGATCACTGGCTCCCTCCCTCTAGTCAGGTTATAGTGATGACTGGCTCCCTCCCTCCAGTCAGGTTATAGTGATGACTGGCTCCCTCCCTCCAGTCAGGTTATAGTGATGACTGGCTCCCTCCCTCCAGTCAGGTTATAGTGATGACTGGCTCCCTCCAGTCAGGTTATAGTGATGACTGGCTCCCTCCAGTCAGGTTATAGTGATGACTGGCTCCCTCCAGTCAGGTTATAGTGATGACTGGCTCCCTCCAGTCAGGTTATAGTGATGACTGGCTCCCTCCAGTCAGGTTATGTTGACGACTGGCTCCCTCTAGTCAGGTTATAGTGATTTTGGGGCTCCCGAGTGGCGCAGCAGACACTGCATCTCAGTGCTTGAGGCTTCACTACAGACACCCTGGTTCAAATCCAGGCTGTATCACAACCGGCCGTGATTGGGAGTTCCATAGGGCGGCGCACAATTGGCCCAGCGTTGTCCGGAGTAGGCAGTCATTGTAAATAAGAATTTGTTCTTAACTGACTTGTCTAGTTAAATAAAGGTTACATTTAAAAAAAAAATAGAGTTTCATGACAAACCATTTTTTACAAATCCGGCAAGGCACCAATTTTGAGAAGGGTTTAAAACAAAGGTTTCAAACCAATTCATGAATGTAATTGAATCTAGGTATGTCTTGCCTTTAATGTAATGGCATGAAAAACAATTGGCTGAATATTATACAATGACTTATCAACAGCTCTAATAATTTGCCTCCACAGGAAATCTACACTGGCAGTTATAGAATATACTATATATCCTAGAAACCTGGTTAAACTATCATTATGACATCATGGATGAATTCTAGAATATACTATATAGCCTAGAAACCTGGTTAAACTATCATTATGACATCATGGATGAATTCTAGAATATACTATATAGCCTAGAAACCTGGTTAAACTATCATTATGACATCATGGATGAATTCTACAATATACTATATAGCCTAGAAACCTGGTTAAACTATCATTATGACATCATGGATGAATTCTACAATATACTATATATCCTAGAAACCTGGTTAAACTATAATTATGACATCCTGGATGAATAAATTTGAGTGGTTACACTCCTCCTTCCCCCATCCCTCAGCTGTTTACCAAACCAAGCCTCTGGGCAGCCATTTTGTTACTGTTGAAAAAACCCACACAACCCAGCAATCTGCCGTTCATACAACAACAAAGCTGTCATTCCACCACTGTTTTGGTTATAAGATGATTATGGGGTTGGAGAAATGTAACTACTTTCAAATTCATAGACAGACCTATGGATGCAAGGACTGACCATCCATGATATCAACATTATAGTTTTAACTATGTTGAGGCTATACAGTGTTGGTTTACATTTCTAGACATTGGAGTAAAAAAAACTTATTTGGGGTTCTGATGTGGTACAACAGTTTAACTAAGCTCATGAGGCATGTGTTATATTCTTCAAGAATCAATGGCTATAAATTAATAATTATAAAGTCACAATATGGATGTAGCAATTGCAGATTTCCCCTTTAACACCACACATCAGTTCAACAACTGCAGAGTTTGTGACTCTGTATTTAAGACAGTACTTACTAGTGTTTATCAGGGCCCGTTCATTGTTAAAACCATTGGATGCCTTAACATGCCTTTGGGAAACCGGGCCCAGATATACAGTTTCCTCCTCTTCTTCCTTTTTCGATGTGACAGTCATCTCCCCCTCCTCTTCCACTCCATAAACTGCATCTTCCTCTTCTTCTTTTACAGTAACATCCTCCTCCTCTTTCACTCTGAACGCATCTTCCTCTTCTTTTACTGAAACGTCTTTCTCTTCTTCTTTCACTGTAACAGCCTCACCCTCTACTTGTTTTTGTATTGAAACAGCCTCCTCTTCCTCCTCCTCTTTGACGAGAGCTTCTTTCTCCGTCCAACAGACCTCTTCTTTAGCAGGAGGAGAGTAGCTTAGTGAACGCATGGTCGGAGATGTTAGCTAGCTAGGCTAATGCTAACTTAACCAGCCCGCTAGCTGACTAATAACAACAACACCGTAAATATGAAATTAAATCGGATAACTAACTAGACGACAGAAGTGGGTTTAAAACACAGTGGCTAATATACACTAAAGCATCTAAAGAGCTTTATTGTTCGGCTATTTTGTCTAGCAAGCTACCGTGGTGTCTGACTAACTGTTGTTGCTGTTGAAAGAAGCGTTCCGTCCACTACATTATACGTCACACCAACAGCATTACCTTAAATTCCCACACCGCCATCTGCTGACTGGAGTGGGTAACGCAGTTGAGTAAAATGATTATTTTATTGTCAGACAAAAAGTTAAAGTGTAGGAAGCATGAGTTTTTACTCGCCAGTGTAACAACACAGTGTGGTTAAAGACTTAGTAGCCTAGTTGTAGTCACGATATGGTTACCTATAAGTACAAACAGCTATGTTTTTGCATTATTACAAATTGATTAACTTATTTCGGGAAATCTTCTAAACTACCCACAATGCACTATTTCCCAACGTCATATGTATTATCAACTCTATGCTACCGAGTTTGTATGCCAGTGTAACGGTGTAATGAAGTTACATTTAAAAAAAAATGTATTTAACCTTTATTTAAACAGGCAAGCCAGCTAAGGACAAATTCTTATTTACAATGACGGCCAAACCCCTGCCAAACCCTAACCCATGTTTCCTGAAGCACCTCCCACAAATTGGATTGGATTGATGGGCACTTCTTACGTATCATACGGTCAAGCTGCCCCCACAACAGCTCAATAGGGTTGAGATCCGGTGACTGTTCTGACCACTCCATTATAGACAGAATACCAGCTGAATGCTTCTTCCCTAAATGGAGCTGTGCTTTGGGTCATTGTCCTGGTGTAGGAGGAAGTTGGCTCCAATTAAGCGCCGTCCACAGGGTATGGCATGGCTTTGCAAAATGGAGTGATAGCCTTCCTTCTTCAAGATCCCTTTTACCCTGTACAAATCTCCCACTTTACCACCACCAAAGCACCCCCAGACCATCACATTGCCTCCACCATGCTTGACAGAAGGCGTCAAGCACTCCTCCAGCATCTTTTCATTTTTTCTGGAACTCACGAATGTTCTTGTTTGTGATCCGAACACCTCAAACTTAGATTCGTCTGTCCATAACACTTTTTTCCAATCTTCCTCTGCCCAATGTCTGTGTTAGTTTGCCCATCTTAATCTTTTCCTTTTTTTAAACGGTCTGAGATATGGATTTTTCTTTGCAACTCTGCCTAGAAGGCCAACATCCCGGAGTCGCCTCTTCACTGTTGATGTTTAGACTGGTGTTTTGCGGGTACAATTTGATTAAGCACCTAGTTGAAAACTTGTGAGGCGTCTGTTTCTCAAATTAGACACTAACGTACTTGTCCTCTTGCTCAGTTGTGCACTGGGGCCTCCTTCCATTCTGGTTAGGCCAGTTTGCGCTGTTCTGTGTAGGGAGTAGTACACAGCATTGTACGAGATCTTCAGTTTCTTGGCAATTTTTCGCATTGGAATAGCCTTCATTTCTCAGAAATAGAATAGACTAACAATTTTCAGAAGAAAATGATTTGTTTCTGGCCATTTTGAGCCTGTAATCGAACTCACAAATGCTGATGCTCCAGATACTCAACTAGTCTAAAGAAGGCCAGTTTTATTGCTTCATTAATCAGAACAAAAGTTTTCAGCTGTGCTAACATAATTGCAAAAGGGTTTTCTAATGATCAATTAGCCTTTTAAAATGATAAACTTGGAGAATATAAAATATAGAATATATTTTGATTTGTTTAACACTTTTTTTGGTTACTACATGATTCCATATGAGTTATTTCATAGTTTTGATGTCTCCACTATTATTCTACAATGTAGACAATAGTTAAAATAAAGAAAAAACATTGAATTTGGAGGTGTGTCCAAACAATTGACCGGTACTGAATATGCATTGTGGAGGAGAACTGATCCTAGATCTGTACAAAGGCATAACATCTACAGCAGGAACAACTGTCTGTGTTAAAAAGGCCCAGCTGGATTGAATTGAGCCATTTAAAATGACATTTAAAATGACATATTTGAATGTGAAATGATTTTCGGCTAAAATATCCTGGTTGTGGGTAAAGTTTATTTATTTTATACAGTCATTTTAGCTCATCTTTATCAAGGGTATCAATAACTAGGTGCTTATTTTGATATCTAGTTATTTGACTGAATCAGAAATACAGATGTGGAGTAGATGTAGAGTTTGTTTTAAATTCTCATAAAAAAATGAACTAATCAAACAACACTTGTTGCTCTTTGTACGTGTTGATATAATATTAATATTTAATGGAGAGAAAAAAAAACGTTTCCCTAAACTGCTTTATAATATTATAATTCAATGAAGAATAAAAATAGTTTTCCCTCCTCAACTGCGTTTCCTCCCTCCAGACAGCAGATGGCGATATGTGTCTTTCAGGCGATATTTCTAGTGTGACGTATAATCTAGTGGACGGAACGCTTCTTCAACAACTGCAGCCACCTCGGTAGCTCGCTAGCCGACAAAGTCGGAACATTCAAGTTCTTTAGACAATTTCGTGGTTTATTTGTCACTATGATTTAAACATACTTATGTGGAAACAACTAGCTACCCATTTAATGTAAATTTACGTTGTAAGTCAACTAGCTGGCTGGTTAAGTTAGCACTAGCCTAGCTAGCTAACATCCCCGACCATGTGTTCACTAAGCTACTCTCCTCCTGTTAAAGAAGAGGAGGTCTGCTGGACGGAGAAAGAAGCTCTCGTGAAAGAGGAGGAGGAAGAGGAGGCTGTTACAATACAAAAACTAGTAGAGGGTGAGGCTGTTACCGTGAAAAAAGAAGAGAAAGACGTTACAGTGAAAGAAGAGGAGGAAGAGGAGGCTGTTTCAATACAAAAACAAGTAGAGGGTGAGGCTGTTACCGTGAAAAAAGAAGAGAAAGACGTTACAGTGAAAGAAGAGGAAGACGCCTTCAGAGTGAAAGAGGAGGAGGATGTTACTGTGAAAGAAAAGGAGGAAGATGCAGTTTTTGGAGTGGAGGATGAAGAGGGGTGAGATTACTGTCACATTAGAGGAGGACGAAGAAGAGAAGACTGGAGATCTGATTATCACCAGTAAATACAGTGAGTACTATCTAATAAAACAGGGACATTGATCTGATTAACACCAGTAAATACAGTGAGTACTATCTAATGAAACAGGGACATTGATCTGATTAACACCAGTAAATACAGTGAGTACTATCTAATAAAACAGGGACATTGATCTGATTAACACCAGTAAATACAGTGAGTACTATCTAATAAAACAGGAACATTGATCTGATTAACACCAGTAAATACAGTGAGTACTATCTAATATAACAGGGACATTGATCTGATTAACACCAGTAAATACAGTGAGTACTATCTAATAAAACAGGAACATTGATCTGATTAACACCAGTAAATACAGTGAGTACTATCTAATAAAACAGGGACATTGATCTGATTAACACCAGTAAATACAGTGAGTACTATCTAATAAAACAGGAACATTGATCTGATTAACACCAGTAAATACAGTGAGTACTATCTAATATAACAGGGACATTGATCTGATTAACACCAGTAAATACAGTGAGTACTATCTAATATAACAGGGACATTGATCTGATTAACACCAGTAAATACAGTGAGTACTATCTAATAAAACAGGGACATTGATCTGATTAACACCAGTAAATACAGTGAGTACTATCTAATAAAACAGGGACATTGATCTGATTAACACCAGTAAATACAGTGAGTACTATCTAATAAAACAGGGACATTGATCTGGTTAACACCAGTAAATACAGTGAGTACTATCTAATAAAACAGGGACATTGATCTGATTAACACCAGTAAATACAGTGAGTACTATCTAATAAAACAGGGACATTGATCTGGTTAACACCAGTAAATACAGTGAGTACTATCTAATAAAACAGGGACATTGATCTGATTAACACCAGTAAATACAGTGAGTACTATCTTATAAAACAGGGACATTGATCTGATTAACACCAGTAAATACAGTGAGTACTATCTAATAAAACAGGGACATTGATCTGATTAACACCAGTAAATACAGTGAGTACTATCTTATAAAACAGGGACATTGATCTGATTAACACCAGTAAATACAGTGAGTACTCTCTTATAAAACAGAGACATTGATCTGATTAACACCAGTAAATACAGTGAGTACTATCTAATAAAACAGGGACATTGATCTGATTAACACCAGTAAATACAGTGAGTACTATCTAATAAAACAGGGACATTGATCTGATTAACACCAGTAAATACAGTGAGTACTATCTAATAAAACAGGGACATTGATCTGGTTAACACCAGTAAATACAGTGAGTACAATCTAATAAAACAGGGACATTGATCTGATTAACACCAGTAAATACAGTGAGTACTATCTAATAAAACAGGGACATTGATCTGATTAACACCAGTAAATACAGTGAGTACTATCTAATAAAACAGGGACATTGATCTGATTAACACCAGTAAATACAGTGAGTACTATCTTATAAAACAGGGACATTGATCTGATTAACACCAGTAAATACAGTGATTACTATCTAATAAAACAGGGACATTGATCTGATTAACACCAGTAAATACAGTGAGTACTATCTTATAAAACAGGGACATTGATCTGGTTAACACCAGTAAATACAGTGAGTACTATCTTATAAAACAGGGACATTGATCTGATTAACACCAGTAAATACAGTGAGTACTATCTTATAAAACAGGGACACAAACTCTGCAGTTGTTGAACTAATGTGTGATTTTTAAAAGAGCATTCTACACTTGAATATGTTTTTGTACTGTATGAATTGTCCATGACGCCCTCCAGTGATTTTGTAAAAAACTTTTCCCGTTGAAAAGTGATATAATAATAAATGAAAACAACTTAACTTTATTGACAACACCCAAATGGATACTGTCATTAACGCGGTTCTTCAACAATTACACATAATACTTAATACTGTAGCTGTTTAGTTACAGTCACATGTTCAACTATCATCAGCTGATCCAGGAAATCATTTTCTGAATGACAGTCACATGACAAACATCACGACATGTAACAACAACCAAAGTGCTTCTTCATTCATTACTCTGGTAAAGACAGTTATGCCGTGCTCCACGTTGGATCCAACATCCCAAACAAATCGATATTTATAATGTGTTATTGTCTGGTTGATTTACAGTAGGGTCTCGTTAGTCTGTTTGGATACAGAGATACTTCGCTCATAATGTGTAGAGAACTGTTCCTTGATGGATAGGCTATTGTACAACACACAGAGCTATTTTCCTTTATTCAGGACATTTAGAATGAACACATTACAGAGTAGCCTAGTGGGATTATTCACAAAATTATCTGGTGATCAGGTTATGAAATGTCACGACAGACATTTTAGTTTCCATGTTTCACTTGAAATATTTAATATATAGTCTTAGGTCTATGTTGTTGTTAGGTGAAGTTATGGGTCCTACAGTAGGTCTATGTTGTTGTTAGGTGATGTTATGGGTCCTACAGTAGGTCTATGTTGTTGTTAGGTGAAGTTATGGGTCCAACAGTAGGTCTATGTTGTTGTTAGGTGAAGTTATGGGTCCTACAGTAGGTCTATGTTGTTATTAGGTGATGTTATGGGTCCTACAGTAGGTCTATGTTGTTGTTAGGTGAAGTTATGGGTCCTACAGTAGGTCTATGTTATTGTTAGGTGAAGTTATGGGTCCTACAGTGGGTCTATGTTGTTGTTAGTTGAAGTTATGGGTCCTACAGTAGGTCTATGTTATTGTTAGGTGAAGTTATGGGTCCTACAGCAGGTCTATGTTGTTGTTAGGTGAAGCTATGGGCCAATTTGTTAAACACTTGGTGTACAAACCCTTATTGTCAGCTTGATGGCAAAGCTAGCCAAAGAGCATTTTACTAGTTGAAGTGTTTTTTTTAAGTATAAAGCAGTTGATTTGCGACAATAACACAAACATATTAAGCAGGTGATTCAAGCGAGTCTTACAGTTATAATCCAAAAGTAGTGTGAAATGCACTCATAATCAACCTGTAAATGGAGGCTATATTTGCTGTCAGCCTATGAGAACTCCCCTGAGTTTCCCCCCACGGTGGTGAATTAGTGAATAGACACAGAGCTTAATGTGAGTTTCCTTGAGTAGCACTCCTGATCTTGCGCTCTAATATTCAGAATGCTTTGTGAAAAACTAAAATCTTTGTTCACTATTTTTGCTCCATGCAGATATTCTACATCCATAACTAGTGGTTTCCTCATTACCAGATATACTACATCCATAACTAGTGGTTTCCTCAATTTCCAGATATACTACATCCATAACTAGTGGTTTCCTCATTACCAGATATACTACATCCATAACTAGTGGTTTCCTCAATTTCCAGATATACTACATCCATAACTAGTGGTTTCCTCGTTACCAGATATACTACATCCATAACTAGTGGTTTCCTCATTACCAGATATACTACATCCATAACTAGTGGTTTCCTCATTACCAGATATACTACATCCATAACTAGTGGTTTCCTCATTACCAGATATACTACATCCATAACTAGTGGTTTCCTCATTAGCAGGGAGGAGTTTCTGTAATCAAATTGTGTGTGCTTTGCCCTCGTGCTGAAAGGACCTATATTGGAGACCAAAAGTCATCTGGCACACTGCTTAGAGTTACAACAACTTTAATAACTTATTTGTAGTTACTACTAATGTGAAAACAAGACTAAATATGACTTGTTGCTAACTTGACTGTCTTAATTGTCAAATAATTTAACAGATATGAATTGTTGTACAACTTCACGGGTATGCTCTGGGCATCACCTCAAATAAACAGTCTCAGACCTGCAGACCTGCTGTTTTCAACTCTCTAGAGACAGCAGGAGCGGTAGATATACTCTCAATGATCAGCTATGAAAAGCCAACTGACATTTACTCCTGGGGTCCTGACCTGTTGCACCCTCGACAACTACTGTGATTATTGTTATTTGACCATGCTGGTCATTTATGAACAATTTAACATCTTGGCCATATTCTGTTATAATCTCCACCCGGCACAGCCAGAAGAGGACTGGCCACCCCTCATAGCCTGGTTCCTCTCTAGGTTTCTTCCTAGGTTTTGGCCTTTCTAGGGAGTTTTTCCTAGCCACCGTGCTTCTACACCTGCATTGCTCGCTGTTTGGGGTTTTAGGCTGGGTTTCTATACAGCACTTTGTGACATCAGCTGATGTAAGAAGGGCTATATAAATACATTTGATTTGATTTCTGCTGTTGTGGGCCTTTAACCGTCTGTCTGACTTTGTCATTCACACAGGAGAGAGACGTGACTATCGGGGATCCTCCTGGGAGCCTCAACAACATCATGATGCTGAAGAGGCAGAGAAAAGTCTCTCCAGATCAGAACTCCTAAAGAAACACCAGCAGAGACCCACAGGGAAGAAATCTAACTGCTGCTCTGGCTGTGGGAAGAGATTCAACACTTCATCAGACCTTAAAATACATCAAAGAATTCACACTGGAGAGAAACCTTACAGCTGTGATCAATGTGGGAAGAGATTTACCAGATCTAGCTATCTCACTATACATCAGAGAATACACACAGGAGAGAAACCATATAGCTGTGATCAATGTGGAAAGAGTTTTGGTGCATCTGGCTGTCTGACAAAACACCAGAGAACACACACAGGAGAGAAACCTTATAGCTGTAGTCAATGTGGAAAGAGTTTCTGTATATCTGGCTCTCTGACTGAACACCAGAGAACACACACAGGAGAGAAATCTTATAGCTGTGATCAATGTGGGAAGAGTTTTTCTCGGCAATACAGCCTGATAGTACACCAGCGGACACACACAGGAGAGAAACCTTATAGCTGTGATCAATGTGGGAAGAGTTTTACTACATCTAGCTATCTAACTATACACCAGAGAACACACACAGGAGAGAAACCTTATATCTGTGACCAATGTGGGAAGAGTTTTTCTACATCTAGCAATCTAACTATACACCAGAGAACACACACAGGAGAGAAACTTTATAGCTGTAGTCAGTGTGGGAAGCGTTTTACTTGGCTAAACAACCTAATATCACACCAGAGAAGACACACAGGAGAGAAATCTTATAGCTGTGACCAATGTGGAAAGAGTTTCGGTACATCTGGCTGTCTGACAAAACACAAGAGAACACACACAGGAGAGATACCTTATAGCTGTGGTCAATGTGGGATGAGTTTTACTCAGTCAACCAGCCTGACATCACACCAGCGGACACACACAGGAGAGAAACCTTATAGCTGTGATCAATGTGGGATGAGTTTTACTCAGTCAACCAGCCTGACATCACATCAGAGAACACACACAGGAGAGAAATCTCATAGCTGTAATCAATGTGGGAAGAGATACTCTAATAAAAAATCTCTGACTAAACATCAGAAAATACATGGAGTTGTTTCATGATATCAATGAAATAATGTAAAATGTTTTTAATATTGTGGAAGTATTTTAGTAACGTCACAATATAGAATGTTTTAACATTGTAGTAGCAGTATTTTAAGGAATGTCAGAATGTAGAACCCTAAATGTTCAGTTGATATTAGCCTCAGTGGAAAGTAAAATCCAGGCTCTGAATTGAAAGAGTTACTATTTATGAGATGTAACAAAAAGTGACTAACAAAAATAGAGTTGTGTTACACTTACCACGTTGGTCACCCACTTGAATCAAAATGCAACACTTCAAAATGTTTAGGTTTTCAATATATCCCAAACTGTTTCTGCATATTGGTTATTGATTTGGACACGTTAAAACTGTGTTTTGACATTGCGCTATTCTCATTTAGCAAAATGTCATTCAAAAGACGTTGAAAATAAGACTATATATATGTTCGCTTGTAGTTCAAAGTGAAAGTTGAAAAGATGTATTTTCGGGTCGTTCTTTCAATGACTTGAAAACAACTTAATTTCAAGGTACTTGCAGCCTATACATAAGGACGCAGTGTAATAAATTGGTCTATAATTAAAAAAAATGTAACAATCTTACATCACTCCAGTATTTATTTACAACATCCAAGTGCTATATGTCTTTATTCCACTTCTGAAGAAGCAGGTCTCAAATCACCTCATATTTCAAACATTCAGCCTGACAAAAGATACGTGTTTTATTATTCCATGCCTCACCCTTAAGTTAATTATTGCCAATACATATTAACAAAGGGGTGTACATTTGCTTTTCATATTTCATATTTACAATTCATGTAACATTTAGACATCATAATTATTGATGCAACCATCATTATCCTGCTTTTAGAATATCAGGGTTCATTCTCAGATATGCCAACCCAAATGTACTGGAGCATGACATTGGGGACTGGGCCCCGATCCAACAACATGCCTATCGAGATATTGCAGGAGTTTGCTCTTGAAATCAGACATGACTAATACAATTTGATTTTTGTTTGGGCTTGTTCCAAGGGGACGAGAGTTCTAGAAGGTAGTGAGTTTTAGGAAGACGAGAGTTCTAGAAGCTAGTGAGTTTTAGGAAGACGAGAGTTCTAGAAGCTAGTGAGTTTTAGGAAGATGAGAGTTCTAGAAGCTAGTGAGTTTTAGGATTCTATAGAAAGAAAAAGGAGAAAAATTATATGATTGTATATTATTATTTAGAAGTACGTTTTTTTTCTTGTTTTTAATTGTTGACAGCAAGTTGTTTTCTGTTGGTGGTGAGCAAACTTGTCCAACAAAAATATAGGATATATTTGTTGTCATAAGGGGGAAGGTGCTACAGGCTTTGGTTTTTCCATTTATGTTTTGTGGTTGGACTTTAGCTTGTTATCACGTCTAGCTCGTTAGCCCGTCTAGCTCGTTAGCACGTAGGACGCACTGATTGGTGTCACCTCGTTAGTCAGTATGTGTTACACCTGTGCTGGCTTGTCCATCTCGTTAGTGGGAAGGTGTTTCACCTGAGCTGGTCCAGGTTCTATTTAAGAGTGTCTGGCCCAGTGCTCCAGTTGTCTTGATACATGTGGAGAGTCAACACCTTTAGTTGCTCCACCGTTTTGGTTTGCTTCCTGTCTTTAAGTTTGGTGTGGGTTTTTCTTTTGTTTGTCTCTTCTTGGGCAGATTTAGTGGGTCTCATGGTGGGTGTCTTTTAGGTCCCAGTTGTTGTTACTAGTCAACTTTCAGTGGACACTGAGCGCAAAACACTGACAGGAGATTTACAATGTCTTTTGGGTGATAAAACCTAAAGAGACTGCATTCCAGAGCATAAGTTAATGTTTCTGTTCTATATGGTATCAGGGAGAGATGACCTCAGGGCCAGACCCTGGTCTCTACACAAAGAGTACTGTTTTTACAGCAGATACTGTCTGCTGAGAATTGTAAGTATTTTTCATACAAATCTTAACCTTGTGACCCGTTCTATACATCTGTTGTTTGTGTAGGTTGAAAGGGGTGTATCTTGGCTATAAAAGACCTTTGTACTTTCATCTGGGGGTGATTCGTCAACCAGCCATCATTATTGTAGAACACTCAATTGATTAACTTTATATGTGTATGTTGTATTGACCTGCTCCCTAATTAATAAGTGAATAAAGATTTAGTTTTAGAATAACTCTGACTTGTGTGATAAGTTGGTCTCATTTGATTTTAAAGAAATTAACAACCACATTTGGCGATGGGGATGTGAATCTTGACTTGGTGAGCGCTCCTGATGACCTGGGTAAATGGTCCACAAGGGATCCCTCTAACTTGGGATCTCAGGGAGACCACACTTCAGGAACAGAGCAGATGGACCCACCTTTGATCTGAGAGGCAGCGAGCCGAGTATAGATGAGCATGAGATAGAAATGTGAAAATATTACTGCAGGTTAAAATATTGTTGAAAAAAACTCATTGATTAGGTTTGTTTGAGAATAGCATTGTATGACTGTGATATGAGAGTTGTGTGACTGAGTCTTAATCTGATGTTTGGATAGTAACAGAGATCTGTAGTTCCTCACAGAGATCTATAGTTCTTCATATAGAAATATGCTTAATCAGATGATTGACATTTTACATTTTAGTCATTTAGCAGATGTTCTTACCCAGAGCAACTTAGAGTAGTGAACGCATACATTTCATACATTTGTAATTTTTTTGTACTGGCCCCCCGTGGGAATCGAACACACAACCCTGGCGTTGCACACACCATGCTGGCGTTGCAAACACCATGCTCTACCAACTAACGTTATCTTGTGGTTCCGTTCCTTCACTGCCATCATAGAATATCACGGGGTGGTATTGAGAGGGGAATGATATTTTAGGAAGCAGCGGAAGGTCTATAGTTCCTGCGAGGCTTGATTTTTGCCGTGGTCTCTGGGAGGTTAGAGAACCGTTGAGGATCCCATGGTCATTGTCCGGGAAACTAAAGTTTATTTTTGGTTCTGCTGGGAGGATGTTTGGAGAGATGCTTCGTTGCTATGGAGAGTCCCTGAAAAAGCAAATTGAATGGTTGTCGTGACTACCTGAGAATTTCTTACGTTTTATATGGATTCTGTGAATATATGAAAATATGATGAAAATATGATGAATTGTATGTGTGTATAATGATTAATAGAGATTTGATGAAGTAATACTGGGAATATAATTAGATACAATTTAAACAACCCATATGTAGACGAACGTAGGTTTTGAGTTGGTATCTTTAATGGATCATTTGATAAAGATGAGGTTTAAGCATTATTAAACTGTCTACAAAGTCTGAGCAGTTGTCTCAGAAACTGATGGGAGTGTGTCCACTTTAGGGTAAGTTGCCCTAAGGATGAAACTATAAAACGTCCGGGTACCTTAATTGAAATAAACTGCCCTTAAGGCCTGGGGGGGGGGGGGGTTCTTCCCAGTATGAGAGGAGTTGCTAGATTTATTGAATAAACCTTTTTCCATAAAGTTAGAGTGAACCAAGGTGTCTGACTAGCTGTTGATGTTGAAGAAGTGTCCCGTAAAGGTTCCTGGAGTTTAGGGGTTCTTCAAATTGAACATTGAAACTGTGGGGGAACCCCTATAAGTTCCTCAAAGAACATTTTGGGGTTCATTTTTTTAACTCTCGGTCCACCCTCCCTGCATTATAAAAAACATGTTTTAATAACAACAATATTGACAATATTGATTTAAATAATTCATTGTTTATTTAGTGGCACCACAAATGTGAATTCATATTTACAAAACACATAAACAAATTGCAACATTTCTGCAGACATGTCAGACCCTAATAAATAATACATTTGCTTTGTATAGTGCTTTTCATGACATTTAAAATATATAAATAATAATGATGTACAATAAAAATAACATTAAAAATGAATCATAGGTAAACTAACAATATTGTAGACTTGATGCTAAAAACAGATTTTTCAGCTTTAGTGTGTATATTGTATCCACTTAGTTATGTTAGGAAGTTTTCCATCTTTATGACTGGCCCTGGTAACTTCACCCCAAATTCTCTTATCCCCAGAACACAGTAACTTAACATAAGTGTTCTTCTGACATTTTGGGGAAATTTAACATAAAATAAAACATCCAGCCGTAGCAGAGCCCCAAGTCCCATGGGGACGTCCTCTAGGGCCTGGATGTTCTCCCCATCAAAGGCCAGCGGGATTTCACTCTCATGGTGAAATGGATTTCCACCGATGTGCAGTAAAGGAGTGAAGAGCGGTGAAATCTGTGTCAAGAAAAGTAAGAAAAGATTAATACACAAACAATTAACAAAGAACATAACAAATGTTCAGCTGTAGTTTTATATAAGCATGCACACCTATGTTTATGAAGAAACAGATGATTGGTGCATAGACATACCTTGTCACGGACATAAAGGCCACTCGGGTCCTCATTGAAGAGGTAGGGCAAGAGCAGAATCGCTGCTGTGGTCTCCAGTCCTAGTAAAGTAAAGCAATGATATTACTACACTTGATAATTTTATTACAAAATACATTAGAGAAAGGGAAGGAATAAGAGCAGATATACCTCTTCTGTATTGTCCTTCAGGGACTGTCAAAATAGCAGGATGATGTCCTCACCCCTGCCTCGCCTCTCTACCTCTGATAGTCCTTGAATTCTCTTATTGTCTATATCCATTCCATGGACTTGATTCATTTCTGAGAAGATCTGAAAAGATCATTTGCACACATTTGTATGCTAATAGATTTCAGTTTGTATTGACTGCTATGTAGGTTAAATGTACACTTCAAATGCAGCTGTCCTACAACATATCTGTACCTTCTTCTTGATCCCAATTGCATTGTGTCCATGTTCTGTCCTATAAGAGTTTCAAAGGAAGAGAAAATGTGTCAAAGAATAGTCTTTAAAAAAAACAAATATATATATTAAGTAAATATTGAAAGATAAATGACATCGACATACAATGTAATGTAAAATAGAAGAACATATTGGAGAAAGCACTAGCCAATACAGTACTGCCATACAGTAACAGTACTGCCATACAGCCCTAATATCACATTTCAAGATATCTTTGTACACAAATTGTTCAATATTTTATCAGGCTGACTTGAAAGATTATACACAACATTTTGCTGCGTGGCAATACTGTGTTTGGATTCTGAAGGGCATTTATACAAAAGAGGTAGTCTAGACACTGTATTAATACCATTATGCATTTGAATCCCATCTACAGCTACCATCAAGATATTAATTTCCCTCCACAAGGGGGCGGACATGTAACGTTTCCAAAATGGGATAGTATTGTACATGTAACGTTTCCAAAATGGGGTAGTATTGGACATGTAACGTTTTCAAAATGGGATAGTATTGTACATGTAACGTTTCCAAAATAGGATAGTATTGTACATGTAACGTTTCCAAAATGGGATAGTATTGTCCATGTAACGTTTCCAAAATGGTATAGTATTGTACATGTAACGTTTCCAAAATGGGATAGTATTGTACATGTAACGTTTCCAAAATGGTATAGTATTGTACATGTAACGTTTCCAAAATGGGATAGTATTGTACATGTAACGTTTCCAAAATGGGATAGTATTGTACATGTAACGTTTCCAAAATGGGATAGTGTTGTACATGTAACGTTTCCAAAATGGGATAGTATTGTACATGTAACGTTTCCAAAATGGGATAGTATTGTCCATGTAACGTTTCCAAAATGGTATAGTATTGTACATGTAACATTTCAAAAATGGGATAGTATTGTACATGTAATGTTTCCAAAATGGGATAGTATTGTACATGTAACGTTTCCAAAATGGGATAGTATTGTCCATGTAACGTTTCCAAAATGGGATATTATTGTACATGTAACATTTCCAAAATGGGATAGTATTGTACATGTAACGTTTCCAAAATGGTATAGTATTGTACATGTAACGTTTCCAAAATGGGATAGTATTGTACATGTAACGTTTCCAAAATGGGATAGTATTGTACATGTAACGTTTCCAAAATGGGATAGTATTGTACATGTAACGTTTCCAAAATGGGATAGTGTTGTACATGTAACGTTTCCAAAATGGGATAGTATTGTACATGTAACGTTTCCAAAATGGGATAGTATTGTCCATGTAACGTTTCCAAAATGGTATAGTATTGTACATGTAACATTTCAAAAATGGGATAGTATTGTACATGTAATGTTTCCAAAATGGGATAGTATTGTACATGTAACGTTTCCAAAATGGGATAGTATTGTCCATGTAACGTTTCCAAAATGGGATATTATTGTACATGTAACATTTCCAAAATGGGATAGTATTGTACATGTAACGTTTCCAAAATGGTATAGTATTGTACATGTAACGTTTCCAAAATGGGATAGTATTGTACATGTAACGTTTCCAAAATGGGATAGTATTGTCCATGTAACGTTTCCAAAATGGGATAGTATTGTCCATGTCACGTTATGCCCCCTTGTGAGTTAATAGTATTGCATGCTGTAGCAGCCTATATAAAGAGGAAGACCTCCATTGACGATTCAGTTCGTTGTAACATCTCGTCTGGACAGGTCACCGTCCTTAGTTAGTTAACGAAGCTAACGTTAGTAGAAGCTGCTGCAGCTCCAATACAGTATGAGGTGAGACGGTGAACTGATGTTGAATTACACCTCTGTTGCTAGGCAGAACTTTAGTCACATGAGTTCTTCCTCACTTGACCTGACCTGACCTCAGCCTAAATTCCTCACTCCTCCCCACCTCACGGCTGTCCTGATGACTTGTTCCAGACTGTGGCCCTTCTCCTCCCCACCTCACGGCTGTCCTGTTGACTTGTTCCAGACTGTGGCCCTTCTCCTCCCCACCTCACGGCTGTCCTGTTGACTTGTTCCAGACTGTGGCCCTTCTCCTCCCCACCTCACGGCTGTCCTGTTGACTTGTTCCAGACTGTGGTCCTTCTCCTCCCCACCTCACGGCTGTCCTGTTGACTTGTTCCAGACTGTGGCCCTTCTCCTCCCCACCTCACGGCTGTCCTGTTGACTTGTTCCAGACTGTGGTCCTTCTCCTCCCCACCACCTCACGGCTGTCCTGTTGACTTGTTCCAGACTGTGGTCCTTCTCCTCCCCACCACCTCACGGCTGTCCTGATGACTTGTTCCAGACTGTGGTCCTTCTCCTCCCCACCTCACGGCTGTCCTGATGACTTGTTCCAGACTGTGGTCCTTCTCCTCCCCACCTCACGGCTGTCCTGTTGACTTGTTCCAGACTGTGGTCCTTCTCCTCCCCACCTCACGGCTGTCCTGTTGACTTGTTCCAGACTGTGGCCCTTCTCCTCCCCACCTCACGGCTGTCCTGTTGACTTGTTCCAGACTGTGGCCCTTCTCCTCCCCACCTCACGGCTGTCCTGTTGACTTGTTCCAGACTGTGGTCCTTCTCCTCCCCACCTCACGGCTGTCCTGTTGACTTGTTCCAGACTGTGGTCCTTCTCCTCCCCACCTCACGGCTGTCCTGTTGACTTGTTCCAGACTGTGGTCCTTCTCCTCCCCACCACCTCACGGCTGTCCTGTTGACTTGTTCCAGACTGTGGTCCTTCTCCTCCCCACCACCTCACGGCTGTCCTGTTGACTTGTTCCAGACTGTGGCCCTTCTCCTCCCCACCTCACGGCTGTCCTGTTGACTTGTTCCAGACTGTGGTCCTTCTCCTCCCCACCACCTCACGGCTGTCCTGTTGACTTGTTCCAGACTGTGGTCCTTCTCCTCCCCACCACCTCACGGCTGTCCTGTTGACTTGTTCCAGACTGTGGCCCTTCTCCTCCCCACCTCACGGCTGTCCTGTTGACTTGTTCCAGACTGTGGCCCTTCTCCTCCCCACCTCACGGCTGTCCTGTTGACTTGTTCCAGACTGTGGCCCTTCTCCTCCCCACCTCACGGCTGTCCTGTTGACTTGTTCCAGACTGTGGTCCTTCTCCTCCCCACCTCACGGCTGTCCTGTTGACTTGTTCCAGACTGTGGTCCTTCTCCTCCCCACCTCACGGCTGTCCTGTTGACTTGTTCCAGACTGTGGTCCTTCTCCTCCCCACCTCACGGCTGTCCTGTTGACTTGTTCCAGACTGTGGTCCTTCTCCTCCCCACCTCACGGCTGTCCTGTTGACTTGTTCCAGACTGTGGTCCTTCTCCTCCCCACCTCACGGCTGTCCTGTTGACTTGTTCCAGACTGTGGCCCTTCTCCTCCCCACCACCTCACGGCTGTCCTGTTGACTTGTTCCAGACTGTGGTCCTTCTCCTCCCCACCTCACGGCTGTCCTGTTGACTTGTTCCAGACTGTGGTCCTTCTCCTCCCCACCTCACGGCTGTCCTGTTGACTTGTTCCAGACTGTGGCCCTTCTCCTCCCCACCTCACGGCTGTCCTGTTGACTTGTTCCAGACTGTGGCCCTTCTCCTCCCCACCACCTCACGGCTGTCCTGTTGACTTGTTCCAGACTGTGGCCCTTCTCCTCCCCACCACCTCACGGCTGTCCTGTTGACTTGTTCCAGACTGTGGCCCTTCTCCTCCCCACCACCTCACGGCTGTCCTGTTGACTTGTTCCAGACTGTGGCCCTTCTCCTCCCCACCACCTCACGGCTGTCCTGTTGACTTGTTCCAGACTGTGGCCCTTCTCCTCCCCACCTCACGGCTGTCCTGTTGACTTGTTCCAGACTGTGGCCCTTCTCCTCCCCACCTCACGGCTGTCCTGTTGACTTGTTCCAGACTGTGGCCCTTCTCCTCCCCACCTCACGGCTGTCCTGTTAACTTGTTCCAGACTGTGGCCCTTCTCCTCCCCACCTCACGGCTGTCCTGTTGACTTGTTCCAGACTGTGGTCCTTCTCCTCCCCACCTCACGGCTGTCCTGTTGACTTGTTCCAGACTGTGGCCCTTCTCCTCCCCACCTCACGGCTGTCCTGTTGACTTGTTCCAGACTGTGGCCCTTCTCCTCCCCACCTCACGGCTGTCCTGTTGACTTGTTCCAGACTGTGGTCCTTCTCCTCCCCACCTCACGGCTGTCCTGTTGACTTGTTCCAGACTGTGGTCCTTCTCCTCCCCACCTCACGGCTGTCCTGTTGACTTGTTCCAGACTGTGGTCCTTCTCCTCCCCACCTCACGGCTGTCCTGTTGACTTGTTCCAGACTGTGGCCCTTCTCCTCCCCACCTCACGGCTGTCCTGTTGACTTGTTCCAGACTGTGGTCCTTCTCCTCCCCACCTCACGGCTGTCCTGTTGACTTGTTCCAGACTGTGGCCCTTCTCTTCCCCACCTCACGGCTGTCCTGTTGACTTGTTCCAGACTGTGGCCCTTCTCCTCCCCACCTCACGGCTGTCCTGTTGACTTGTTCCAGACTGTGGTCCTTCTCCTCCCCACCTCACAGCTGTCCTGTTGACTTGTTCCAGACTGTGGTCCTTCTCCTCCCCACCTCACGGCTGTCCTGTTGACTTGTTCCAGACTGTGGTCCTTCTCCTCCCCACCTCACGGCTGTCCTGTTGACTTGTTCCAGACTGTGGTCCTTCTCCTCCCCACCTCACGGCTGTCCTGTTGACTTGTTCCAGACTGTGGTCCTTCTCCTCCCCACCTCACGGCTGTCCTGTTGACTTGTTCCAGACTGTGGTCCTTCTCCTCCCCACCTCACGGCTGTCCTGTTAACTTGTTCCAGACTGTGGTCCTTCTCCTCCCCACCTCACGGCTGTCCTGTTGACTTGTTCCAGACTGTGGCCCTTCTCCTCCGCACCACCTCACGGCTGTCCTGTTGACTTGTTCCAGACTGTGGCCCTTCTCCTCCCCACCACCTCACGGCTGTCCTGTTGACTTGTTCCAGACTGTGGTCCTTCTCCTCCCCACCTCACGGCTGTCCTGTTGACTTGTTCCAGACTGTGGTCCTTCTCCTCCCCACCTCACGGCTGTCCTGTTGACTTGTTCCAGACTGTGGTCCTTCTCCTCCCCACCTCACGGCTGTCCTGTTGACTTGTTCCAGACTGTGGTCCTTCTCCTCCCCACCTCACGGCTGTCCTGTTGACTTGTTCCAGACTGTGGCCCTTCTCCTCCCCACCTCACGGCTGTCCTGTTGACTTGTTCCAGACTGTGGCCCTTCTCCTCCCCACCTCACGGCTGTCCTGTTGACTTGTTCCAGACTGTGGCCCTTCTCCTCCCCACCTCACGGCTGTCCTGTTGACTTGTTCCAGACTGTGGCCCTTCTCCTCCCCACCTCACGGCTGTCCTGTTGACTTGTTCCAGACTGTGGCCCTTCTCCTCCCCACCTCACGGCTGTCCTGTTGACTTGTTCCAGACTGTGGCCCTTCTCCTCCCCACCTCACGGCTGTCCTGTTGACTTGTTCCAGACTGTGGCCCTTCTCCTCCCCACCTCACGGCTGTCCTGTTGACTTGTTCCAGACTGTGGCCCTTCTCCTCCCCACCTCACGGCTGTCCTGTTGACTTGTTCCAGACTGTGGCCCTTCTCCTCCCCACCTCACGGCTGTCCTGTTGACTTGTTCCAGTCTGTGGCCCTTCTCCTCCCCACCTCACGGCTGTCCTGTTGACTTGTTCCAGACTGTGGCCCTTCTCCTCCCCACCTCACGGCTGTCCTGTTGACTTGTTCCAGACTGTGGTCCTTCTCCTCCCCACCTCACGGCTGTCCTGTTGACTTGTTCCAGACTGTGGCCCTTCTCCTCCCCACCTCACGGCTGTCCTGTTGACTTGTTCCAGACTGTGGCCCTTCTCCTCCCCACCACCTCACGGCTGTCCTGTTGACTTGTTCCAGACTGTGGCCCTTCTCCTCCCCACCACCTCACGGCTGTCCTGTTGACTTGTTCCAGACTGTGGTCCTTCTCCTCCCCACCTCACGGCTGTCCTGTTGACTTGTTCCAGACTGTGGTCCTTCTCCTCCCCACCTCACGGCTGTCCTGTTGACTTGTTCCAGACTGTGGCCCTTCTCCTCCCCACCTCACGGCTGTCCTGTTGACTTGTTCCAGACTGTGGTCCTTCTCCTCCCCACCTCACGGCTGTCCTGTTAACTTGTTCCAGACTGTGGCCCTTCTCCTCCCCACCTCACGGCTGTCCTGTTGACTTGTTCCAGACTGTGGCCCTTCTCCTCCCCACCTCACGGCTGTCCTGTTGACTTGTTCCAGACTGTGGCCCTTCTCCTCCCCACCTCACGGCTGTCCTGTTGACTTGTTCCAGACTGTGGCCCTTCTCCTCCCCACCTCACGGCTGTCCTGTTGACTTGTTCCAGACTGTGGTCCTTCTCCTCCCCACCTCACGGCTGTCCTGTTGACTTGTTCCAGACTGTGGTCCTTCTCCTCCCCACCTCACGGCTGTCCTGTTGACTTGTTCCAGACTGTGGTCCTTCTCCTCCCCACCTCACGGCTGTCCTGTTGACTTGTTCCAGACTGTGGCCCTTCTCCTCCCCACCTCACGGCTGTCCTGTTGACTTGTTCCAGACTGTGGTCCTTCTCCTCCCCACCTCACGGCTGTCCTGTTGACTTGTTCCAGACTGTGGCCCTTCTCTTCCCCACCTCACGGCTGTCCTGTTGACTTGTTCCAGACTGTGGCCCTTCTCCTCCCCACCTCACGGCTGTCCTGTTGACTTGTTCCAGACTGTGGTCCTTCTCCTCCCCACCTCACAGCTGTCCTGTTGACTTGTTCCAGACTGTGGTCCTTCTCCTCCCCACCTCACGGCTGTCCTGTTGACTTGTTCCAGACTGTGGTCCTTCTCCTCCCCACCTCACGGCTGTCCTGTTGACTTGTTCCAGACTGTGGTCCTTCTCCTCCCCACCTCACGGCTGTCCTGTTGACTTGTTCCAGACTGTGGTCCTTCTCCTCCCCACCTCACGGCTGTCCTGTTGACTTGTTCCAGACTGTGGTCCTTCTCCTCCCCACCTCACGGCTGTCCTGTTAACTTGTTCCAGACTGTGGTCCTTCTCCTCCCCACCTCACGGCTGTCCTGTTGACTTGTTCCAGACTGTGGCCCTTCTCCTCCCCACCACCTCACGGCTGTCCTGTTGACTTGTTCCAGACTGTGGCCCTTCTCCTCCCCACCACCTCACGGCTGTCCTGTTGACTTGTTCCAGACTGTGGTCCTTCTCCTCCCCACCTCACGGCTGTCCTGTTGACTTGTTCCAGACTGTGGTCCTTCTCCTCCCCACCTCACGGCTGTCCTGTTGACTTGTTCCAGACTGTGGTCCTTCTCCTCCCCACCTCACGGCTGTCCTGTTGACTTGTTCCAGACTGTGGTCCTTCTCCTCCCCACCTCACGGCTGTCCTGTTGACTTGTTCCAGACTGTGGCCCTTCTCCTCCCCACCTCACGGCTGTCCTGTTGACTTGTTCCAGACTGTGGCCCTTCTCCTCCCCACCTCACGGCTGTCCTGTTGACTTGTTCCAGACTGTGGTCCTTCTCCTCCCCACCTCACGGCTGTCCTGTTGACTTGTTCCAGACTGTGGCCCTTCTCCTCCCCACCTCACGGCTGTCCTGTTGACTTGTTCCAGACTGTGGCCCTTCTCCTCCCCACCTCACGGCTGTCCTGTTGACTTGTTCCAGACTGTGGCCCTTCTCCTCCCCACCTCACGGCTGTCCTGTTGACTTGTTCCAGACTGTGGCCCTTCTCCTCCCCACCTCACGGCTGTCCTGTTGACTTGTTCCAGACTGTGGTCCTTCTCCTCCCCACCTCACGGCTGTCCTGTTGAGTTGTTCCAGACTGTGGCCCTTCTCCTCCCCACCTCACGGCTGTCCTGTTGACTTGTTCCAGACTGTGGCCCTTCTCCTCCCCACCTCACGGCTGTCCTGTTGACTTGTTCCAGACTGTGGCCCTTCTCCTCCCCACCTCACGGCTGTCCTGTTGACTTGTTCCAGACTGTGGCCCTTCTCCTCCCCACCTCACGGCTGTCCTGTTGACTTGTTCCAGACTGTGGCCCTTCTCCTCCCCACCTCACGGCTGTCCTGTTGACTTGTTCCAGACTGTGGTCCTTCTCCTCCCCACCTCACGGCTGTCCTGTTGACTTGTTCCAGACTGTGGTCCTTCTCCTCCCCACCTCACGGCTGTCCTGTTGACTTGTTCCAGACTGTGGTCCTTCTCCTCCCCACCTCACGGCTGTCCTGTTGACTTGTTCCAGACTGTGGCCCTTCTCCTCCCCACCTCACGGCTGTCCTGTTAACTTGTTCCAGACTGTGGTCCTTCTCCTCCCCACCTCACGGCTGTCCTGTTGACTTGTTCCAGACTGTGGTCCTTCTCCTCCCCACCTCACGGCTGTCCTGTTGACTTGTTCCAGACTGTGGCCCTTCTCCTCCCCACCTCACGGCTGTCCTGTTGACTTGTTCCAGACTGTGGTCCTTCTCCTCCCCACCTCACGGCTGTCCTGTTGACTTGTTCCAGACTGTGGTCCTTCTCCTTCCATAGGATCCCTGACGTCTAACAATAACACATTCTGACAGAATGTAAACGTTCTACATCCCCTTCTCTCAAACAGTGACATGAATAAGGATATTTCATATTTTCAAGTTCAGAACCCATCACCTGCTATGTAAAAGAGACAGAAGAATGCACAATGGTCAATGCTATCTGGGATCCTTGGGACATCCCTACCCTAAACTTAACCCTAACCCCTACCTTAACCATTTTAAATGTCAACTTCAACAGGCTAGGGACGTCCCAAGGATGTATCTCTACCTGGAAATACATGATGTAAGTGATTGATAGTTGGTATTCAGCAGTCATAAAGCCTTATTTACTTTAACGAACTACTAAAATAGTGATTTTGTCAGACAGCATAGACAGCAGCTCTACACATTATTGACTGACTGATCCATTCATCCTTCCATCCCTCCTCAGCCTTCCTCTCCTCTGAAGACCCAGTGAGGGTGGAGCTCAGTCAGAGAGCTGTTGAGGGACTGGTTAGGAAGAACACTTCTACAGCCAGAGAGGTGAGAGGTCACACATGGTTTAGATGGTAAATATTTATGTCCCCTTAGTGGTTCATCACGTCAGCAAAAGGGAATATGTTCCATCTATGTTCATTTACATTAGTGCAAATTGTCCACTGATATTGGTGTAATTTCTCACTCCTTTTGGCTGTATGAAAGTTAATTTCCCCTCAGACACACACATTTGTTCTTTGATATTATGAAGGTCATTTGTGTCAAATGTACTTTTCCCCTCATTCACCCCATCTCTTTACATTGCTTATGTATATTCAGTGGCCTGACTGTGTCAAAGGCCCATCCCGGTAGATCTGAACCTAATGCAGCTTGGAGTGATCGGATGACAGAAGTCACATGTAGGTGCCAGGTGTAACTGAGGCCATAGATGCTCCATATCCATTACTTTGAGTGTTTTATATAATATAACTAAATGTGTTTCTGTGTTGCAGGGACAGTCAAGAAATGGAACAGCAAGGCCACAGAACATGACATAAGCAGAGCTGTGGGAGACCACCTCAAGCCCCTGGTAGAGCCGGGGGTGGTGTTTACCACTCCACCACGCCTTCAGCAGGCTGGAAAAGTGGGATTGATCTGGTTGATCCATTTGTTTGTTTCAATGTTTAATAGTTGAATCCTTTGTTGATTTCAACACTATTTTTGATATACATCATTTATACTGTTTTTCATACTAAGATGGACCAAGATATATATTTTTTGTTTAAAAAAATTACATGTATTTAACTAGGCAAGAACAAATTCTTATTTACAATGACGGCCTACCGGGGAACAGTGAGTTAACTGCCTTGTTCAGGGGCATAACAGATTTTTACCTTGTCAGCTTGGGGATTCAATCAAGCAAATTTTCAGTTACTGGCCCTACGCTCTAACCACTAGGCTACCTGCTGCCCAAAATATGTGTTGCTTTTGCAAGAGTCTGTTGATTGGTCGGTCATTGGGTTGATTCATTTCGCAATATATTCAAATCAAGCTTTATTTATATAGCAAATTTCAGACATGGCTTCACGGAAAGAAAAAAATGAATAAAAACTCACATTTACTACATAACAAACTTAAGGATAAAAAACAAGATTAAATGGAAGACTAATGAACATTCTAAGGAAATGCCATTTGATTAAAATATTAACAATATGATGCAACGTCCAACCCAAAATAGAAGTTTGTTTGTTGTTACGTTCCCCAGCAGGAAACCAGAAATGTCCCTTAAACAGAAGAGGAACTAACAAAGAGTCACTGACAACAACCACAACTAAACAGGTGGGTTTTAGGAGGGGCTCTGAAAGACACTATGGGGGTGTCCACTGGAAGTTGACTAGTAACAACAACTGGGACCTAAAAGACACCCACCATGAGACCCACTAAATCTGCCCAAGAAGAGGAAAACAAAAGAAAAACCCACACCAAACTTAAAGACAGGAAGTAAACCAAAAAGGTGGAGCAACTAAAGGTGTTGACTCTCCACATGTATCAAGACAACTGGAGCACTGGGCCAGACACTCTTAAATAGAACCTGGACCAGCTCAGGTGAAACACCTTCCCACTAACGAGATGGACAAGCCAGCACAGGTGTAACACATACTGACTAACGAAGTGACACCAATCAGTGCGTCCTACGTGCTAACGAGCTAGACGGGCTAACGAGCTAACGAGCTAGACGTGCTAACGAGCTAGACGTGCTAACGAGCTAGACGTGCTAAAGTCCAACCTCAAAACATAAATGGAAAAACCAAAGCCTGTAACACCTTCCCCCTTAAGACAACAAATATATCCTACATTTCTTTTGGACAAATTTGCTCACCACCAACAGAAAACAACTTCCATTTCACATTATAATCAACTACAATGATTCACCTTCACCAATATAAACATGGTGTCTACTGGATGTCAACAATTAAAAACAAGAAAAAAACACGTATTTCTAAATAATAATATACAATAGTATTATTTGTTTCTCCTTTTTCTTTCTATAGAATCCTAAATCCCACTAGCTTCTAGAACACTCGTCTTCCTAAATCCCACTAGCTTCTAGAACTCTCGTCTTCCTAAAACTCACTAGCTTCTAGAACACTCGTCTTCCTAAATCCCACTAGCTTCTAGAACACTCGTCTTCCTAAAACTCACTAGATTCTAGAACTCTCCTCTTTCTAAATCCCACTAGCTTCTAGAACTCTCGTCTTCCTAAAACTCACTAGATTCTAGAACTCTCCTCTTCCTAAATCCCACTAGCTTCTAGAACTATCCTCTTTCTAAATCCCACTAGCTTCTAGAACTCTCGTCTCCTTGGAACGAGCCCAAACAAAACTCATCTCAATACGGAAAAACATGCAGTCAAAATAAATAAAGATCCATAGCAACGCACTAGCTAAACGCAAAACACAAATCTTATATCCATTTGGGGGGAAATCAGGTTGAACCTGCTCTTGAAACTAACACAACAAAACAAAAAACACATGGAAATGGAGATATATTTTACCTCACTGGTTAGAGGACAACCTGCAGAAGACAGTCAGCTACATTTTGGAGTGATGCATTTAAATGTAGGGGTCCCTAAACAAAGGAACACAACACCTATTTGTCATAACTCATCGATGTCATGTGGATTTTTTTTTCTTTTTACCGTTGTTTTACCAGTTAAGTTGACTGAGAACACATTCTCATTTACAGCAACAACCTGGGGAATAGTTACAGGGGAGAGGAGGGGGATGAATGAGCCAATTGTAAGCTGGGGATGATTAGGTGGCCGTGATGGTATGAGGGCCAGATTGGGAATTTAGCCAGGACACCGGGGTTAACACCCCTACTCTTACAATAAGTGCAATGGGATCTTTAATGACCTCAGAGAGTCAGGACACCCGTTTAACGTCCCATCCAAAAGACGGCACCCTACACAGGGCAGTCACTGCCCTGGGGCATTGGGATATTGTTTAGACCAGAGGAAAGAGTACCTCCGACTGGCCCTCCAGCAGCATCTGGTCTCCCATCCAGGGACTGACCAGGACCAACCCTGCTTAGCTTCAGAAGCAAGCCAGCAGTGGGATGCAGGGTGGTATGCTGCTGGCAATCAATTGTGCGAAAGGAGGAAGATGAGGTTACACGTCCTGTTAAAACGAACAGCTCAAAAACCACACGGAATCTGGGAGTAATGTGTACATCCCTGGTTAGAGGACAATTTGTAGAAAACAGCTCACTACATTTTGAAGTGTTGCGTTTTGATTCAAGTGGGTCACCAACATGGTAAGTGTAACACAACTCTTTTTTTGTCCGTTATTTTTTTGTTAGTCACTTTTTGTTAAATCTCATAAATAGTAACTCTACCATTTCAGAGCCTGGATTTTCCCCCTGAGGCTAATATCCATATCATGTTGAAATCAATAGAACAGGGGACAAACGTTTAGGGTTCTACATTGTGACATCATTAAAATACTCCTACTACAATGTTAAAACATTCTACATTGTGAGATTTCATTTCATTGATATCATGAAACAATTCCTTCATGTATGTATTTTCTGATGTTTGATCAGAGATCTTTTATCAGAGTATCTCTTGTCACACTGATCACAGCTATAAGGCTTCTCTCCTGTGTGTGTTCTCTGGTGAAGAGTCAGAGTGCTCAATGCAGCAAAACTCTTCCCACATTGACCACAGCTATAAGGTTTCTCTCCTGTGTGTGTTCTCTGGTGCACTGTCAGCACTCCAGATCGACCAAAACTCTTCCCACATTGATCACAGCTATAAGGTTTCTCTCCTGTGTGTATTCTCTGGTGTGATACCAGATGGCCAGATTGACCAAAACTCTTCCCACATTGACCACAGCTATAAGGTTTCTCTCCTGTGTGTATTCTCTGGTGTAGAGTCAGATTGCCAGATCCTGTAAAACTCTTCCCACATTGATCACACCTATAAGGTTTCTCTCCTGTGTGTATTCTCTGGTGTAGAGTCAGACTAAGAGATGCAGCAAAACTCTTCCCACATTGACCACAGATATAAGGTTTCTCTCCTGTGTGTGTTCTATGGTGCACTGTCAGCCCTCCAGATACACCAAAACTCTTCCCACATTTATCACAGCTATAAGGTTTCTCTCCTGTGTGTGTTCTCTGGTGTATTGTTAGATAGCTAGATGTAGTAAAACTCTTCCCACATTGATCACAGCCGTATGATTTCTCTCCTGTGTGAATTCTTTTATGTATTTTAAGGTTTGATGAAGAGTTGAATCTCTTCCCACAGTCAGAGCAGCAGTGAGTTCTCTTCCCTGTGTGTCTCTGCTGGTGTTTATTGAGGTGTTCTGATCTGGAGAGACTCTTCTCTGCCTCGTCAGCATCATGAGGTTGTTGAGGCTCCCCAGAGGATCCAAGATAGTGAAGTATCTCTCCTGTGTGAACAACAAAGTCAGACAGATGATTAAAGGCCCACAACAGCGGTAATCCACTGTAAAAGGTGATGCCAACAGCGGAGCCATGATGTTGGACAACAATTGACGTCTGTAATGAATGTTAGAATTATTTGATATTTGCCTTAAAATGAGCAAGAATAGTCATATTTTGTCTTGTTTTCACATTAGTAGTAACATCAATGATTGTAGGCTAGAAATAAGTTATTAAAGTTGATGAAACTCTAAGCAGTGTGCCAGACGACTTTTGGTCTCCAATATAGGCCCCTTTCTGTGTTTGCTAAAATTGTGGCATGAGGGCGATGCACATGCAATTTGATTGCAGAAACTCCTCCCTGCTAATGAGGAAACCGATAGTTATGGATGTACTATATCTGCCTGGAGCAAAAATGGTGAGCAAAGATTTTAGTTTTTCACAATGTATTCTGAATGTGAATGGGGGAAAACTCAGGGGAGTAACCTCCATTTCCAGGTTGCTTATGAGTTCATTTCACACTACTTTGGATTATAATTGTAAGGATATTTGAATGTCCTGTTTAATATAATGCTTGCTAAAGCATTAAGAATTATGTGTAATTATTGAAGAACCGCGTTAATGACAGTATCCATTTGGGTGTTGTCAATAAAGTTAAGATTTTATTTATTTATTTAACCAGGTAGGCCAGTTGAGAACAAGTTCTCATTTACAACTGTGACCTGGCCAAGATAAAGCAAAGCAGTGCGACAAAAAAACAACAGAGTTACACGTTGGATAAACAAACGTACAGTCAATAACACAATAGAAAAATCTACATACAATGTGTGCAAATGGAGTACGGAGGCAAGGCAATAAATAGACCATAGTAGTGAAGTAATTACAATTTAGCAAATTAACACTGGAGAGATAGATGTGCAGATGATGATGTGCAAGTAGAAATACTGGTGTGCAAAAGAGCAAAAAAGTAAATAAAAACATGGGGATGAGGTAGGCAGTTGGATGGGCTATTTACAGATGGGCTGTGTACAGCTGCAGCGATCGGTAAGCTGATCAGATAGCTGATGCTTAAAGTTAGTGAGGGAGATATATGTCTCCAACTTCAGCGATTTTTGCAATTTGTTCCAGTCATTGGCAGCAGAGAACTGGAAGGAAATGCGGCCAAAGTAGGTGTTGGCTTTGGGGATGACCAGTGAGATATACCTCCTGGAGCGCGTGCTATGGGTGGGTGTTGCTATGGTGACCAGTGAGCTGAGTTAAGGCGGAGCTTTACATAGCAAAGACTTATAGATGACCTGGAGCCAGTGGGTTTGGCGACGAATATGTAGCGAGGGCCAGCCGACGAGAGCGTACAGGTCGCAGTGGTGGGTGGTATATGGGGCATTGGTGACAAAACGGATGGCACTGTGATAGACTGCATCCAGTTTGCTGAGTAGAGTGTTGGAGGCTATTTTGAAAATGACATCGCCGAAGTTAACCTGTTAGGCTAGGGGGCAGTATTGACACGGCTGGATAAAAAAACATACCCGATTTAATCTGGTTACCACTCCTACCCAGTAACTAGAATATGCATATACTTATTACATATGGATAGAAAACACCCTACATTTTCTAAAACTGTTTGAATGGTGTCTGTGAGTATAACAGAACTCAAATGGCAGGTCAAAACCTGAGAGATTCCTTTACAGGAAGTGGCCTGTCTGACCATTTCTTGAACTTCTTTTCCATCTCTATCATTTACTAAGGATCTCTGCTCTAACGTGACACTTCCCACGTCGTCCATAGGCGCTCAGAGCCCGGGAAAAAACAGAATGTCGTCATTCCAGCCCCAGGCTGAAACACATTATCGCCTTTCTCAAGTGGCCGATCAAGGGACACTGGGCTTAGGCGCGTGACCCGACCGCCCCCGCCTTTGGGAATTTTTCCTCTGTTTGCCGAAAAGGAGATTCCCTGTCGGAATATTATCGCTTTTCTACGAGAAAAATGTCGTAAAAATTGATTTTAAACAGCGGTTGACATGCTTCGAAGTACGGTAATGGAATATTTAGAATTTTATTGTCACGAATTGCGCCATGCGCGCGACACTTCTTTACTATTTCGGATAGTGTCTGGAACGCACAAACAAAACGCCGCTATTCGGATATAACGATGGATTATTTTGGACCAAACCAACATTTGTTATTGAAGTAGCAGTCCTGGGTGTGCATTCTGACGAAGACAACAAAAGGTAATCAAACTTTTATAATAGTAAATATGATTATGGTGAGTGCTAAACTTGCCGGGTGTCTAAATAGCGAGCCCGTGATGCCTGGGCTATGTACTTAGAATATTGCAAAATGTGCTTTCACCAAAAAGCTATTTTAAAATCGGACATATCGAGTGCATAGAGGAGGTCTGTATCTATAATTCTTAAAATAATTGTTATGCTTTTTGTGAACGTTTATCGTGAGTAATTTAGTAAAATGTTAGCGAATTCCCCGGAAGTTTGCGGGGGGTATGCTAGTTCTGAACGTCACATGCTAATGTAAAAAGCTGGTTTTTGATATAAATATGAACTTGATTGAACAAAACATGCATGTATTGTATAACATATTGTCCTAGGGTTGTCATCTGATGAAGATCATCAAAGGTGAGTGCTGCATTTAGCTGTCTTCTGGGTTTTGGTGACATTATATGCTGGCTTGAAAAATGGGTGTCTGATTATTTCTGGCTTGGTACTCTGCTGACATAATCTAATGTTTTGCTTTCGTTGTAAAGCCTTTTTGAAATCGGACAGTGTGGTTAGATTAACGAGAGTCTTGTCTTTAAATAGCTGTAAAATAGTCATATGTTTGAGAAATTGAAGTAATAGGATTTTTAACGTTTTGAAAATCGCGCCACAGGCTGCCAGTGGCTGTTACGTAGGTGGGACGAATTCGTCCCACCTAGCCCATAGAGGTTAACCTCTATGGGCTTTTTACATGCTAATGTAAAAAGCTGGTTTTTGATATAAATATGAACTTGATTGAACAAAACATGCATGTATTGTATAACATAATGTCCTAGGAGTGTCATCTGATGAAGATTATCAAAGGTTAGTACTGCATTTAGCTGTGGTTTTGGTTTTTGTGACATATCAAACGCTGTTTAAAATCTATTTTTATGCTACTTTTCTCGTAAAATAGCGATAATATTACAACCGGGCAACGTTGTATTCATTCAAAGGCTGAAAGAAAAAAAAATTGAATTCTCGTGAACGCGCATCTCAGTCTCACTGTCCCCAGGCTGACTGATCACAAACAGAGCTGCTGTACTTTGCCCAGAGACAGCAGACACCCCATTCCACTTTCTGGTGGCTTTAGAGAGCAAATGGAAGCCTTAGAAAGTGTCACGTTACAGCACAGATGCTGTAATGTCGATAGAGATGCAGAAGGACAACAAATTATCAGACAGGGCCTTCCTGTATGGAATCTTCTCAGGTTTTTGCCTGCCATATGAGTTCTGTTATACTCACAGACACCATTCAAACAGTTTTAGAAACTTTAGAGTGTTTTCTATCCAAATCTACTAATTATATGCATATTCTAGTTTCTGGGCAGGAGTAGTAACCAGATTAAATCGGGTACGTTTTTTATCCGGACGCGAAAATACTGCCCCCTATCCCAAACAGGGTAAACTATCATTATAACATCATGGATGAATTCTAGAATATACTATATAGCCTAGAAACCTGGTTAAACTATCATTATGACATCATGGATGGCCAGTCCTTGTATTCATAGTGTAGTGAATTCAGGGGGAGGCCCTGAGCTGAACTCAAACCTGGGTCCAGTGACTGTCAAGCCAACACCTTATAACTGTTACGCCAAGATGTCTGAACTTCTTGACGAGGTCCCTATGAATTTGAGAGTGGTTACATTTCTCCTTCCCCCATCCCTCAGCTGTTTACCAAACCAAGTCTCTGGGCAGCCATTTTGTTTCTGTTTTAAAACTAGGTTGCCCCTTTAAAAAAGCCACACAATCAATCAACCAATCTGCAGTTCATACAATAACAAAGCTGTCATTCCACCACTGTTTTGGTTATAAGATGATTATGGGGTTGGAGAAATGTAACTACTTTCAAATTCATAGACTGACCTATGGATGCAAGGACTGACCATCCATGATATCAACATTATAGTTTTAACTATGTTGAGGCTATACAGTGTTGGTTTACATTGTTTCTAAACATTGGAGTAAAAAAAGTTTCTTTGGGGGTTCTGATGGGGTACAACAGTTGAACTAAGCTCATGAGGCATGTGTTATATTCTTCAAGAATCAATGGCTATAAATTAATAATTATAAAGTCACAATATGGATGTAGCAATTGCAGATTTCCCCTTTAACACCACACATCAGTTCAACAACTGCAGAGTTTGTGACTCTGTATTTAAGACAGTACTTACTAGTGTTTATCAGGGCCCGTTCATCGTTAAAACCATTGGATGCCTTAACATGCCTTTGGGAAACCGGGCCCAGATATACAGTTTCCTCCTCTTCTTCCTTTTTCGATGTGACAGTCATCTCCCCCTCCTCTTCCACTCCATAAACTGCATCTTCCTCCTCTTCTTTTACTGTAACATCCTCCTCCTCTTTTACTCTGAACGCATCTTTCTCTTCTTCTTTCACTGTAACAGCCTCACCCTCCACTTGTTTTTGTATTGTAACATCTTTCTCTTCCCCCTCCTCTTTCACAAGAGCTTCTTTCTCCGTCCAGCAGGCCTCTTCTTTAGCAGGAGAGTAGCTCAGTGACCGCATGGTCGGAGATGTTAGCTAGCTAGGCTAATGCTAACTTAACCAGCCCGCTAGCTGAATAATAACAACAACACCGTAAATATGAAATTAAATCGGATAACTAACTAGACGACAGAAGTGGGTTTAAAACACAGTGGCTAATATACACGAAAGCATCTAAAGAGCTTTATTGGTTTGGCTATTTTGTCTAGCAAGCTACCGAGGTGGCTGACTAACTGTTGTTGCTGTTGAACGAAGCGTTCCGTCCACTAGATTATACGTCACACCAACAGCATTACCTTACATTCCCAGACCGCCATCTGCTGACTGGAGTGGGTAACGCAGTTGAGTAAAATGTATATTATAATGTTCAGACAAAAAGTTAAACGGTAGGAACTTCCTGAATTGGAATTATCACTCTACACATGTACTGCACTGGAATTATCCCATTGGCTGGCAGAAACGTGCAGTTTCGTTTTTATTGGGCCATCAAAGCTGTGTCAGTGATTTGTGTGATTGGTTCCATTTCAGTCACATGTGCATAAGGGAGAGGTGGTGTCTGATGTCTGCAGGTCAATGCAACTGAGAAATATGATCCTTGTAACTATTCTCTGTGAATATCAGCAGTGGTAATGATTGTGAAATATGATCCTTGTAATTATTCTCTGTGAATATCAGCAGTGGTAATGATTGTGAAATATGATCCTTGTAACTATTCTCTGTGAATATCAGCAGTGGTAATGATTGTGAAATATTTAGTTCATTTCATCAGAGCAACATGATAATTAATGATTTCTGAACAACCATTTTTTATTTAATGTCTATTAAGAATATCTGATCAACTTTATTTCACTTGGTGATGTTTCATTATAGAGAACATAACAATACATGACATCTACAGTGGTGATGTTTCATTATAGAGAACATAACATGACAATACATGACATCTACAGTGGTGATGTTTCATTATAGAGAACATGACATGACAATACATGACATCTACAGTGGTGATGTTTCATTATAGAGAACATAACATGACAATACATGACATCTACAGTGGTGATGTTTCATTATAGAGAACATGACAATACATGACATCTACAGTGGTGATGTTTCATTATAGAGAACATAACAATACATGACATCTACAGTGGTGATGTTTCATTATAGAGAACATGACAATACATGACATCTACAGTGGTGATGTTTCATTATAGAGAACATGACATAACAATACATGACATCTACAGTGGTGATGTTTCATTATAGAGAACATAACATAACAATACATGACATCTACAGTGGTGATGTTTCATTATAGAGAACATAACAATACATGACATCTACAGTGGTGATGTTTCATTATAGAGAACATAACATAACAATACATGACATCTACAGTGGTGATGTTTCATTATAGAGAACATGACAATACATGACATCTACAGTGGTGATGTTTCATTATAGAGAACATAACATGACAATACATGACATCTACAGTGGTGATGTTTCATTATAGAGAACATGACAATACATGACATCTACAGTGGTGATGTTTCATTATAGAGAACATAACAATACATGACATCTACAGTGGTGATGTTTCATTATAGAGAACATAACATGACAATACATGACATCTACAGTGGTGATGTTTCATTATAGAGAACATAACATGACAATACATGACATCTACAGTGGTGATGTTTCATTATAGAGAACATAACAATACATGACATCTACAGTGGTGATGTTTCATTATAGAGAACATAACATAACAATACTTGACATCTACAGTGGTGATGTTTCATTATAGAGAACATAACATAACAATACATGACATCTACAGTGGTGATGTTTCATTATAGAGAACATAACATGACAATACATGACATCTACAGTGGTGATGTTTCATTATAGAGAACATGACAATACATGACATCTAAGTAGCTGAATATGATTATGGACTAACAGTTTGAAGGACACAACTCATGTTGTTCTGGTTAAACATTGGGGATTTTTTTTACAATTAGGAAATAATATGTCATGTTTTACTTGTACCTCAGCCAGCATTGTGAATGGTTAGGAAATAATATGTCATGTTTTACTCGTACCTCAGCCAGCATTGTGAATGGTTAGGAAATAATATGTCATGTTTTACTAGTAACTCAGCCAGCATTGTGACTGGTGTCTGATGCAGTGACATACTAGACCATGACAGTAAATCTAATACTTAGGTGTTTTTAGTCATCCATGAAAGGGCTGGGGTGGTTCTGTGGTTATAAGTTACTGACCTTGGAATACATTTCTGGCCATGCTGGCAGGGTCTGAATCAAACCCAATGTCCACCTGGTACACTGGCAGGGTCTGAATCAAACCCAATGTCCACCTGGTACACTGACAGGGTCTGAATCAACCCAATGTCCACCTGGTACACTGGCAGGGTCTGAATCAACCCAATGACCACCTGGTACACTGGCAGGGTCTGAATCAACCCAATGTCCACCTGGTACACTGACAGGGTCTGAATCAACCCAATGTCCACCTGGTACACTGGCAGGGTCTGAATCAACCCAATGTCCACCTGGTACACTGACAGGGTCTGAATCAACCCAATGTCCACCTGGTACACTGACAGGGTCTGAATCAACCCAATGTCCACCTGGTACACTGGCAGGGTCTGAATCAAACCCAATGTCCACCTGGTACACTGGCAGGGTCTGAATCAACCCAATGTCCACCTGGTACACTGACAGGGTCTGAATCAAACCCAATGTCCACCTGGTACACTGGCAGGGTCTGAATCAACCCCAATGTCCACCTGGTACACTGACAGGGTCTGAATCAACCCAATGTCCACCTGGTACACTGGCAGGGTCTGAATCAACCCAATGACCACCTGGTACACTGGCAGGGTCTGAATCAACCCAATGTCCACCTGGTACACTGACAGGGTCTGAATCAACCCAATGTCCACCTGGTACACTGGCAGGGTCTGAATCAACCCAATGTCCACCTGGTACACTGACAGGGTCTGAATCAACCCAATGTCCACCTGGTACACTGACAGGGTCTGAATCAACCCAATGTCCACCTGGTACACTGACAGGGTCTGAATCAACCCAATGTCCACCTGGTACACTGGCAGGGTCTGAATCAAACCCAATGTCCACCTGGTACACTGGCAGGGTCTGAATCAAACCCAATGTCCACCTGGTACACTGGCAGGGTCTGAATCAAACCCAATGTCCACCTGGTACACTGGCAGGGTCTGAATCAAACCCAATGTCCACCTGGTACACTGACAGGGTCTGAATCAAACCCAATGTCCACCTGGTACACTGGCAGGGTCTGAATCAACCCAATGTCCACCTGGTACACTGGCAGGGTCTGAATCAAACCCAATGTCCACCTGGTACACTGACAGGGTCTGAATCAACCCAATGTCCACCTGGTACACTGGCAGGGTCTGAATCAAACCCAATGTCCACCTGGTACACTGGCAGGGTCTGAATCAACCCAATGTCCACCTGGTACACTGACAGGGTCTGAATCAAACCCAATGTCCACCTGGTACACTGGCAGGGTCTGAATCAACCCAATGTCCACCTGGTACACTGACAGGGTCTGAATCAACCCAATGTTAAGGGGAGGGAAGATTGGTCAAGAGGGTGATGATTATTGTTGTTCTACTGCCTGATTGTTATGCAACAACACTGTTTACAAAAGCTTTGTTAAATCAGCACAACAGTTTTCAGCTGTCCTAACATAATTGCAAAAGGGTTTTCTACTGATCAATTAGCCTTTTAAAATGATAAACTTGGATTAGCTAACACAACGTGCCATTGGAACACAGGAGTGATGTTTGCTGATAATGGGCCTCTATACGCCTATGTAGATATTCCATAAACAATCAGCTGTTTCCAGCTACAATAGTCATTTACAACATTAACAATGTCTACACTGTATTTCAGATCAATTTGATGTTATTTTAATGGACAAAAAAAAGTGTTTTTCTTTCAAAAACAAGAACATTTCTAAGTGACTCCAACCTTTTGAACGGTAGTGTTAATCATTTTAGAATAAGGCTGTAATGTAACAAAATGTGGAAAAAGTGAAGGGGTCTGAATACTTTCCGAATGCACTGTATTGTTACACCATGTAGGAGCAGTATAGACCTAGTCTGTTCATTATATACATCTACATGATGTATTGTTACACCATGTAGCAGCAGTATAGACCTAGTCTGTTCATTATATACATCTACATGATGTATTGTTACACCATGTAGCAGCAGTATGGAGGTACAGTGGGGGACAAAATTGTTGACACCCTTGATAAAGATGAGCAAAAACAACTCTATAAAATAAAGAATTCAAATACTTCTATGTAAAAAAAAGGGTGAATTATATTATTGTATGCTGAAACAATTGCTCAGAGAAAGAGATTTAGTTGAACATGTTATTCTCAAAAGGTAAGGGTCTGAATTACTGCCACCCATGTTTTCAATACTCCAGCACTCTCCCTTTGGGAGGATAACGACACTGAAATGTTTTATGAGATTAGAAAACACATTGGGTGGGATCTTAGACCCTTCCTCCATACAGAATCTCTCCATGTCCTTGATTTATTTTGTCTGCGCTTGTGGACTGCCCTGTTCAATTCAAACCACAGGTTTTCAATGGAGTTCAAGTCCGAAGACTGAGTTGGCCATTAAAAATGTTGATTTTGTACCCAATTAACCATTTCTTTGTGGATGTTGATGTGTCTTGCTGGAACATCCACTTATGGCCAAGTTTCAGCCTCCTAGCAGAGAGGTAACCAGGTTTTGGGCTAAAATATCCTGGTAGTGGGTAAAGTTAATTTATTTATTTATACAGTAATTTTAGCTCATCTTTATCAAGGGTATCAATAACTAGGTGCTTATTTTGATATCTAGTTATTTGACTGAATCAGAAATACAGATGTGGAGTAGATGTAGAGTTTGTTTTAAATTCTCATAAAAAAATGAACTAATCAAACAACACTTGTTGCTCTTTGTACGTGTTGATATAATATTAATATTTAATGGAGAGAAAAAAAACGTTTCCCTAAACTGCTTTATAATATTATAATTCAATGAAGAATAAAAATAGTTTTCCCTCCTCAACTGCGTTTCCTCCCTCCAGACAGCAGATGGCGATATGTGTCTTTCAGGCGATGTTTCTAGTGTGACGTATAATCTAGTGGACGGAACGCTTCTTCAACAACTGCAGCCACCTCCGTAGCTCGCTAGCCGACAAAGTCGGAACATTCAAGTTCTTTAGACAATTTCGTTGTTTATTTGCCACTCTGATTTAAACATACTTATGTGGAAACAACGAGCTACCCCATTTAATTTAATATTTACGTTGTAAGTCAACTAGCTGGCTGGTTAAGTTAGCACTAGCCTAGCTAGCTAACATCCCCGACCATGAGTTCACTAAGCTACTCTCCTCCTACTAAAGAAGAGGGCTGTTGGACGGAGAAAGAAGCTCTCGTGAAAGAGGAGGAGGCTGTTACAATACAAAAACAAGTAGAGGGTGAGGCTGTTACCGTGAAAAAAGAAGAGAAAGACGTTTCAGTGAAAGAAGAGGAAGACGCCTTCAGAGTGAAAGAGGAGGAGGATGTTACTGTGAAAGAAAAGGAGGAAGATGCAGTTTTTGGAGTGGAGGATGAAGAGGGGGAGATTACTGTCACATTAGAGGAGGACGAAGAAGAGAAGACTGGAGAACTGATTAACACCAGTAAATACAGTGAGTACTATCTAATAAAACAGGGACATTGATCTGATTAACACCAGTAAATACAGTGAGTACTATCTAATAAAACAGGGACATTGATCTGATTAACACCAGTAAATACAGTGAGTACTATCTAATAAAACAGGAACATTGATCTGATTAACACCATTAAATACAGTCAGTACTATCTAATAAAACAGGGACATTGATCTGATTAACACCAGTAAATACAGTGAGTACTATCTAATAAAACAGGGACATTGATCTGATTAACACCAGTAAATACAGTGAGTACTATCTAATAAAACAGGGACATTGATCTGATTAACACCAGTAAATACAGTGAGTACTATCTAATAAAACAGGGACATTGATCTGATTAACACCAGTAAATACAGTGAGTACTATCTAATAAAACAGGGACATTGATCTGATTAACACCAGTAAATACAGTGAGTACTATCTTATAAAACAGGGACACAAACTCTGCAGTTGTTGAACTAATGTGTGATTTTTAAAAGAGCATTCTACACTTGAATATGTTTTTGTACTGTATGAATTGTCCATGACGCCCTCCAGTGATTTTGTAAAAAACTTTTCCCGTTGAAAAGTGATATAATAATAAATGAAAACAACTTAACTTTATTGACAACACCCAAATGGATACTGTCATTAACGCGGTTCTTCAACAATTACACACAATACTTAATACTGTAGCTGTTTAGTTACAGTCACATGTTCAACTATCATCAGCTGATCCAGGAAATCATTTTCTGAATGACAGTCACATGACAAACATCACGACATGCAACAACAACCAAAGTGCTTCTTCATTCATTACTCTGGTAAAGACAGTTATGCCGTGCTCCATGTTGGATCCAACATCCCTAACAAATTGATGTTTATAATGTGTTATTGTCTGCTTGATTTACAGTAGGGTCTCGTTAGTCTGTTTGGATACAGAGATACTTCGCTCATAATGTGTAGAGAACTATTCCTTGATGGATAGGCTATTGTACAACACACAGAGCTATTTTCCTTTATTCAGGACATTTAGAATGACAACACATTAAAGAGTAGCCTAGTGGGATTATTCACAAAATTATCTGGTGATCAGGTTATGAAATGTCACGACAGACATTTTAGTTTCCATGTTTCACTTGAAATATTTAATATATAGTCTTAGGTCTATGTTGTTGTTAGGTGAAGTTATGGGTCCTACAGTAGGTCTATGTTATTGTTAGGTGAAGTTATGGGTCCAACAGTAGGTCTATGTTGTTGTTAGGTGAAGTTATGGATCCTACAGTAGGTCTATGTTGTTGTTAGGTGAAGTTATGGGTCCTACAGTAGGTCTATGTTGTTGTTAGGTGAAGTTATGGGCCAATTTGGCAAACAGTGTACAAACCCTCATTGTCAGGCTGATGGAAAAGCCAAAGAGCATTTTACTGGTTGAAGTGTTTTTTAAGTACAAAGCGGTTGATTTGCGATGACGACACAAACATTATATTAAGCAGGAGATTCAAGCGAGCCTGACAATTATAATCCAAAGTAGTGTGAAATGAACTCATTAGCAACCTGGTAATGGAGGTTACTCCCCTGAGCAAAAATATTTTCTCACCAGCAAACATAGAAAAGGGCCTACAATCTTAGATGTTACTACTAATGTGAAAACAAGACAAAATATGACTATTGTTGCTCATTTTAAGACAAATGTCAAGTAATCATTACATTCATTACAGATGTCAATTGTTGTTCAACATCATGGCTACGCTGTTGGCATGACCTTTTACAGTGGATTTCTGCTGTTGTGGGCCTTTAACCATCTGTATGACTTTGTCATTCACACAGGAGAGAGACGGGACTATCGTGGATCCTCTGGGGAGCCTCAACAACCTCATGATGCTGATGAGGCAGAGAAGAGTCTCTCCAGATCAGAACTCAAGAAACACCAGCAGAGACCCACAGGGAAGATAATTAACCTCTCTGACTGTGGGAAGAGATTCACCTCATCAGGCATTAAAATTCATCGGAGAAGCCACACAGTAGAGAAAGCTTATTGCTGTACTCAATGTGGGAAGAGTTTTGATACATCTAGCCATCTTATTGTACACCAAAGAACACACACAGGAGAGAAATCGTATAGCTGTGATGAATGTGGGAAGAGTTTTACTCGTTCAACCAGCCTGAAATTACACCAGAGAACACACACAGGAGAGAAATCTTTTAGCTGTGATCAATGTGGGAAGAGTTTTACTCATCGAAGCAGCCTGATATCACACCAGAGAATACACACAGGAGAGAAACTTTCTAGCTGTGATGAATGTGGGAAGAGTTTTACTCGTTCAACCAGCCTGAAATTACACCAGAGAACACACACAGGAGAGAAACCTTTTAGCTGTGATCAATGTGGGAAGAGTTTTACTCAGCTAATCAACCTGATAACACACCAGAGAACACACACAGGAGAGAAACCATACAGCTGTGATGAGTGTGGGAAGAGTTTTACTTGCTTGCGCAATCTGACTCTTCACCAGAGAACACACACAGGAGAGAAACCCTATAGCTGTACTCGATGTGGGAAGTTTTTTTTAAAATCTAACCATCTGACGATACACCAAAGAAGACACACAGGAGAGAAACCCTATAGCTGTACTCAATGTGGGAAGAGTTTTGTTCAATCTGGAGAACTGAAGATGCACCAGAGAAGACACACAGGAGAGAAACCTTATAGCTGTACTCGATGTGGCAAGAGTTTTGTTCAATCTGGCAAACTGAAGATACACCAAAGAACACACACGGGAGAAAAACCTTATAGCTGTGATCAATGTAACAAGAGATACTCTGATAAAAGACATCTGATCAAACATCAGAAAATTCATGAATGAGTTATTTCATGATATCAATGATATAATCTCACAATGTACAATGTTTTAACATTGTAGAAGGAGTATTTTAATGATGTCACAATGTAGAACCCTAAACGTTTGCCCCCTGTTCTATTGATTTCAACATGATATGGATATTAACCTCAGGGGGAAAATCCAGGCTCTGAAATGGAAGAGTTACTATTTATGTGATTTAACAAAAAGTGACTAACACAAAAAGAGCTGTTACACTTACCATGTTGGTGACCCACTGGAATCAAAATGCAACACTTCAAAATGTAGCTAGCTGTTTTCTACAAATTGTCCTCTAACCAGTGATGTACACATTATTCCCAGATTCCATGTGGATTTTGAGCTGTTAGTTTAACAGGACGTGCAACCTCATCTCCCTCCTCTCACACAATTGATTTCAACATGATATCGATGAGTTATGACAAATAAGTGTTGTGTTCCTTTGTTTAGCGACCCCTAAATTTAAATGTATCATTCCAAAATGTAGCTGACTGTCTTCTGCAGGTTGTCCTCTAACCAGTGAGGTAAAATATATCTCCCATTTCCATGTGTTTTTTAAGTTGTGTTAGTTTCAACATCACGTACAACCTGATTTCCCCCCTAATCGATATCAGTGATTTATTGCTGCTTGTGCAGTTTAAGGAGCTTGTTTAAAAAATTACAAGTAATATGATTATTGTGGGAGATGTTTGTGTATATTGTGTATATAGGGAAGGAATATATGGGAAGGTGTTTCACCTGAGCTGGTCCAGGTTCTATTTAAGAGTGTCTGGCCCAGTGCTCCAGTTGTCTTGATACATGTGGAGAGTCAACACCTTTAGTTGCTCCACCTTTTTGGTTTACTTCCTGTCTTTAAGTTTGGTGTGGGTTTTTCTTTTGTTTGTCTCTTCTTGGGCAGATTTAGTGGGTCTCATGGTGGGTGTCTTTTAGGTCCCAGTTGTTGTTACTAGTCAACTTCCAGTGGACACCCCCATAGTGTCTTTCAGAGCCCCTCCTAAAAAACATGCTTATATTTTGGGTTGGATGTTGCATCCAATTAATATTTTAATCAATGGATTTTCCTTAGAATGCTAATTCATCTTTCAGTTGTTAATCTTATGTTTGTTGTGGTAAATATTTCTGTTTATTTTCATTGTTTTATTATTTTTTCCTGTGAAGCATCCATGTCTGAAATGTGCTGTATAAATAAAGCTTGATTTGAACATATTGCAAAAGAAATTAACCCAATGACTGACAATCAACAGACTCTTGCAAAACCAATACGTATCTTGGTCCATCTTATTATGAAAAAAGTATAAATTCATTATATTTCCCACTATGTCAAAATAGTGCTGGTATGTACGTTTAGTATCACTTTTCAACCAACCCAGTGCATTTGTTGAAGATAAATGTTTAATTCAACAATATGTCAAAGGATTCAACTACTGGAAACGGACACAAACAAATGGATCAACCAGATCAATCCCACTTTTCCAGCCTGCTGAAGGCGTGGTGGAGTGGTAAACACCACCCCCGGCTCTACCAGGGGCTTGAGGTGGTCTCCCACAGCTCTGCTTATGTCATGTTCTGTGGCCTTGCTTTTCCAGTTCTTGACTGTCCCTGCAACACAGAAAGAAATGCATTTAGTCATATTATATAAACCACTCAAAGTAATGGATATGGAGCATCTATGGCCTCAGTTACACCTGGCACCTAAATGTGACATCTGATCACTCCAAGCTGCATTAGGTTCAGATCTACCAGGATGGGCCTTTGACACAGTCAGGCCACTGATTATGCATCAGCAATGTAAAGAGATGGGGTGAATGAGGGGAAAAGTACATTTGACACAAATGACCTTCATAATAAATCAAATGTTGTTGGTCACATACAGGTGTTCAGCAGATGTTATTGCAGGTGTAGTGAAATGCTTGTCCTTCTAGTTCCCACAGTGCAGGAATATCTAACAATTAATATCTAACAATTTCACAACAAATACCTAATACACACAAATCTAAGGTAAGGAATGGAATTAGGAATATATAAATATATGGATAAACAATGTCAGAGCAGCATAGACTGAGATACAGTTTATACATATGAGAAATGATATGTAAACATTATTAAAGTGACTAGTGTTCCATTTATTAAAGTGGCCAATGATGTCAAGTCTATATGTAGGCTGCAGCCTCTCTGTGCTGTTTAACAGTCTGATGGCCTTGAGATAGAAGCTGTTTTTCTGTCTTTCGGTCTCAGCTTTGATGCACCTGTACTGACCTCGCCTTCTGGATGATAGCAGGCTGAACAGGCAGTGGCTCGGGTAATAACAAAGAACAAATGTGTGTGCCTGAGGGGAAATTAACTTTCATACAGCCAAAAGGGGTGAGAAATGTGAACAATTTGCACTAATGTAAATAAATATAGATGATGGAACATATTCCCTTTTGCTGACGTGATGAACCACTAAGGGGACATAAATATTTACCATCTAAATCATGTGTGACCTCTCACCTCTCTGGCTGTAGAAGTGTTCTTCCTAACCAGTCCCTCAACAGCTCTCTGACTGAGCTCCACCCTCACTGGGTCTTCAGAGGAGAGGAAGGCTGAGGAGGGATGGAAGGATGAATGGATCAGTCAGTCAATAAAGTGTAGAGCTGCTGTCTATGCTGTCTGACTAAATCACTATTTTAGTAGTTCATTAAAGTAAATAAGGCTTTATGACTGCTGAATACCAACTATCAATCACTTAGATCATGTATTTTCAGGTAGAGATACATCCTTGGGACGTCCCTAGCCCGTTGAAGTTGACATTTAAAATGGTTAAGGTAGGGGTTAAGGTTAGGGTTTAGGGTAGGGATGTCCCAAGGATCCCAGATAGCATTGACCATTGTGCATTCTTCTGTCTATTTTACATAGCAGGTGATGGGTTCTGACTTCTGAACTTGAAAATATTAAATATCTTTATTATGTGAAATTGAATGAAACAATAATGTATGTTGATGGTCATATAATGTACAATATTCCATGATGTTTCTATATGATAACAATAGAGTAATATATTTAATATGATGTACAATATTCCATGATGTTTCTATATGATAACAATAGAGTAATATATTTAATATGATGTACAATATTCCATGATGTTTCTATATGATAACAATAGAGTAATATATTTAATATGATGTACAATATTCCATGATGTTTCTATATGATAACAATAGAGTAATATATTTAATATGATGTACAATATTCCATGATGTTTCTATATGATAACAATACAGTAATATATTTAATATGTCATATATTTTTTAACAATTTCACTAATTCATTTTAATTAACTTAATCATTATGACACACCCCTCACTATTGTCATTGGTTGCACTAATTGCACTGTTTGTCTACATAACCTGGTTCAAGTATTCATGACATCACCCTGAGGAAGGCACAGTGATGCTGAAACGTTGGTAAATACCCATTCAATTGCTGGGAGTTTATACATGGAGTGTGCGACTTTATTTATTTTGATAGTTTATAGTTTATTCGCCGTTAGTCAGCACCTCCACACAAACTATTTTTCTGGGTGTGCGCCAGCTCATGTTTTTTAACCTGTTAGGGGTAGGGGGCAGTATTTACACGGCCGGATAAAAAACGCCCCTGATTTAATCTGGTTATTACTGCTGCCCAGAAACTAGAATATGCATATAATTGGCTTTGGATAGAAAACACCCTAAAGTTTCTAAAACTGTTTGAATGGTGTCTGTGAGTATAACAGAACTCATTTGGCAGGCAAAAACCTGAGAAGATTCTGTACAGGAAGTGCCCTCTCTGACCATTCCTAGGGCTTCTTGACTCTCTTTATTGAAAACTTAGGATCTTTGCTGTAACGTGACACTTCCTACGGCTCCCATAGGCTCTCAGAACTCGGGAAAAAGCTGAATGATGTCTTTGCAGCCCCTGGCTGAAAAACATTACCGCCTTTGGTAAGTGGTCTATCAGAGGACAATGAGACTGAGGCGCGTGCACGAGGCGACCACATGTTTTTATTTTCTCTGTCTTTGAACTAAAACACGGTTTCCCGGTCGGAATATTATCGCTTTTTTACGAGAAAAATGGCATCAAAATTGATTTTAAACAGCGGTTGACATGCTTTGAAGTACGGTAATGGAATATTTAGAAATGTTTTGTCACGAAACGCGTCGGGCGCATCACCCTTATTTACCCTTCGGATAGTGTCTTGAACGCACGAACAAAACGCCGCTATTTGGATATAACTATGGATTATTTTGAACCAAACCAACATTTGTTATTGAAATAGAAGTCCTGGGAGTGCATTCTGACGAAGAACAGCAAAGGTAATAACATTTTTCTTATAGTAAATCTGACTTTGGTGAGGGCTAAACTTGGTGGGTGTCTAAATAGCTAGCCCTGTGATGCTGGGCTATCTACTCAGAATATTGCAAAATGTGCTTTCACCGAAAAGCTATTTTAAAATCGGACATATCGAGTGCATAAAGGAATTCTGTATCTATAATTCTTAAAATAATTGTTATGTTTTTTGTGAATGTTTATCGTGAGTAATTTAGTAAATTCACCGGAAGTGTTCGGTGGGAATGCTAGTTCTGAACGTCACATGCTAATGTAAAAAGCTGTTTTTTGATATAAATATGAACTTGATTGAACAAAACATGCATGTATTGTATAACATAATGTCCTAGGATTGTCATCTGATGAAGATCATCAAAGGTTAGTGCTGCATTTAGCTGTGGTTTGGGTTTATGTGACATTATATGCTAGCTTGAAAAATGGGTGTCTGATTATTTCTGTCTGGGTACTCTGCTGACATAATCTAATGTTTTGCTTTCGTTGTAAAGCCTTTTTGAAATCGGACAGTGTGGTTAGATTAACGAGAGTCTTGTCTTTAAAATGGTGTAAAATAGTCATATGTTTGAGAAATTGAAGTAATAGCATTTCTAAGGTATTTGAATATCGCGCCACGGGATTCCACTGGCTGTTGCGTAGCCCAGAGAGGTTTTTTAAGGGTAGGTAACAACACACCCGCCACGCTGATCCTCAACACAGGGGCCCCTCTGGGGTGCTGCTCAGTCTCCTCCTGTAGTCCCTGTTCACTCATGACTGCACGGCCAGGCACGACTCCAACACCATCATTAAGTTTGCCCATGCCACAATAGTGGTAGGCCTGATCACCAACAACGATGAGACAGCCTATAGGGAGGAGGTCAGAGACCTGGCCGTGTGGTGCCAGGAAAACAACCTCTCCCTCAACGTGATCAAGACTAAGGAGATGATTGTGGACTACAGGAAAAGGAAGACTGAGCACGCCCCCATTCTCATCGATGGGGCTGTAGTGGAGCAGGTTGAGAGCTTCAGGTTCCCTGGTGTCCACATCACTAACAAACTATCATGGTCCAAGCACACCACGATAATCGTGAAGAGGGCACGACAAAACCTATTCCTCCTCAGGAGACTGAAAAGATTTAGCATGGGTCCTCAGATCCTCAAAAGCTTCTACAGCTGCACCATCGAGAGCATCCTGACTGGTTGCATCCCTGCCTGGTATGGCAACTGCTCTGCCTCCGACCGCAAGGCACTACAGAGGGTAGTGCGTACAGCCCAGTACATCACTGGGGCCAAGCTCCCTGCCATCCAAGACCTCTTTACCAGGCGGTGTCAGAGGAAGCCCCCCCCCCCCCCCCCCCACTCTCTGTTATCATCTATGCATAGTCACTTTAATAACTCTACCTACATGTACATATTCACCGTCTCACCTCATACTGTATTGGAGCAGCAGCAGCTGACTGCCCGGTTCAACATCAGTTCACGTCTCACCTCATACTGTATTGGAGCAGCAGCAGCTGACTGCCCAGTTCAACATCAGTTCACCGTCTCACCTCATACTGTATTGGAGCAGCAGCAGCTGACTTGATCGTTGATACTAATCATCATGTTTGAATCTTAGAGTAAATAGAGCCGACTACACTCTAAAAATGAAGGGTTCAACTGGAGTTGTTCTCAGATCCCCTAAGAACCGTAGGGTTCTTGGTCAATGAAAAACAGCCCCAAAAGGTTCTTCAAAGAACTTGTTAGAAGGTGGGTTCATCGAGGAACCTCCGTTGTTGCTGGACTTCTTCCGGGAACTTCGCAATTACAACTGAAAACGATGGTGACAAGTTTGGATGCGACAACAGTTAAAAAGGTTAAGTTGGGTTGATGTTTGGCTCTGAATATGTCTCGAAATAATTTATTATAATAATATAACATACTAATAATGAATAACGAAGACAATGATGGTTTTCTGTGAATATCTTCCATAACGTTACTATAGTTAATGAACGTAAATATTAGAAAGCCGGGTTTGACCGTCGGCGTTGTATGAGCTACAGTACAGTACCGTTAGCTAGCTAGCTAACGTTATGTCCTAACTAGGCACAACTAGGTTTGGATTATTTCCTCAACTATATTCTTTCCCATATATTGTATATCGTTTCCATAAAGCCAACATGGCTTTACACTCATTAACGTAAGTTTCCAATCTAGAGCAGTTCTCACTTTTGTGATAATGAACTAGCTAATGTTAGCTTCGTTAACTAACTAACTAACTAACTAAACTCCCCCCCAACTCCTCTCATACCAGGGAGACCCCCCCCCCCCCCCCCCCCCCCCCCCCCATTTCAAATGTAGATTTACATGTATTTGAAATGTAGTACCCGGACGGAGAAAATCCAATAAGCGTTTTATAGTTACATTGTTAGGGTAACTTACCCTAAAGTGGACACACTCCCATCAGTTTCTGAGACAACTGCTCAGACTTTGTAGACAGTTTAATAATGCTTAAACCTCATCTTTATCAAATGATCCATTAAAGATACCAACTCAAAACCTACGTTCGTCTACATATGGGTTGTTTAAATTGTATCTAATTATATTCCCAGTATTACTTCATCAAATCTCTAGTAATCATTATACACACATACAATTCATCATATTTTCATATATTCACAGAATCCATATAAAACGTAAGAAATTCTCAGGTAGTCACGACAACCATTCCATTTGCTTTTTCAGGGACTCTCCATAGCAACGAAGCATCTCTCCAAACATCCTCCCAGCAGAACCAAAAATAAACTTTAGTTTCCCAGACAATGACCATGGGATCCTCAACGGTTCTCTAACCTCCCAGAGACCACGGCAAAATCAAGCCTCCCAGGAACTATAGACCTTCCGCTGCTTTCTAAAATATCATCCCGCTTATTATCCATATTTCAATCATCTGATTCAGCATATTTCTATGTTACTATCCAAACGTCAGATTAAGACTCATATCCACAGTCACACAACTCTCATATCACAGTCACACAATACTATTCTCAAACATACCTAATCAATTAGTTGTTTTTCAACAATATTTTAACCTGCAGGAATATTTTCACATTTCTATCTCATGGTTAGTTCCTAGAATAATGCAACTCATACATTTACATCTTTCAATACTTCTAAAATGGGGTACAGGTTTAAAAAAATTACAGGTTTAAAACAATTACAGGTGCACCGTACTATCTTATACTATACCATAAATGGTCTTAACTAGTAAACACAGATTCTAGTTTTCATCCAGTTCATACAGATAGCTGACTCAGCCTCAGAGCCTGCTGACTCAGCCTCAGAGCCTACTGACTGGGCCCTGTTTACACCTCCACACAGGAATACACACTCAGAGCCTCCTGACTAGGCCCTGTTTACACCTCCACACAGGAATACACACTCAGAGCCTCCTGACTGGGCCCTGTTTACACCTCCACACAGGAACACACACTCAGAGCCTACTGACTGGGCCCTGTTTACACCTCCACACAGGAACACACACTCAGAGCCTACTGACTGGGCCCTGTTTACACCTCCACACAGGAACACACACTCAGAACCTATGAGGATTTTCAAAAAAATCCACTTTGTGTGTTTCGCTCACCTCTTTCTTTTTTAAAAACTATGTTCGAGATGTGGTATCCACTCGGCTCGCTGCCTCACAGATCAAAGGTGGGTCCATTTGCTCCGTTCCCGAAGTGTGGTCTCCCTGAGATCCCAAGTTAGAGGGATCCCTCGTGCACGATTTACCCAGGTCGTCAGGAATGGTCACCAAGTCAAGATACACATCCCCAAATGTGGTTAATTTCTTTAATATCAATTGAGGAGACAAACTTATCACACAAGTCAGAGTTATTCTAAAACTAAATCTTTATTCACTTATTAATACGGGAGCAGGTCAATACAACACACAAATATAAAGTGAATCAATTGAGTGTTCTATGATAAACGATGGTTGGTCGGCGAATCACCCCCAGATGATTCGTTGAGAGCCACGATACAAAAGTACAAAGGTATTTTACAGCCAAGATATACCCCTTTCAACCTACATGACCAACAACAGATGTATAGAACGGGTCACAAGGTTAAGATTTGTATGAATGATACTTAATATTCTCAGCAGACAGTATCTGCTGTAAAAACAGTACTCTTTGTGTAGAGACCAGGGTCTGGCCCTGGGGTCATATCTCATTTACATTTTAGTCATTTAGCAGACGCTCTTATCCAGAGCAACTTACAGTAGTGAATGCCTACATTTCATACATTTAATTTCATTTTATGCATTTTTTTGTACTGGCCCCCCGTGGGAATCGAACCCGCAACGCTGGTGTTGCACACACCATGCTGGCGTTGCAAACACCATGCTCTACCAACTGAGCCATCTCCCTGGTACCATATAGAACAGAAACATTAACTCATGCTCTGGAATGCGGTCTCTTTAGGTTTTATCACCCAAAAGACATTGTAAATCTCCTGTCAGTGTTTTCTCCCAGAGGCCCATCCTCAGTAGAACACACAGACACAATAGTTCTAAGAACCCTCTATTCTGTTGCATAAAACAACCATTTGATGCAATAAAAGTATTAAAACAATGTTGCAGTTTTGCTCTCAGTGTCCACTGAAAGTTGCCTAGTAACAACAACTGGGACATAAAAGACACCCACCATGAGACCCACTAAATCTGCCCAAGAAGAGGAAAACAAAAGAAAAACCCACACCAAACTTAAAGACAGGAAGTAAACCAAAAAGGTGGAGCAACTAAAGGTGTTGACTCTCCACATGTATCAAGACAACTGGAGCACTGGGCCAGACACTCTTAAATAGAACCTGGACCAGCTCAGGTGAAACACCTTCCCACTAACGAGATGGACAAGCCAGCACAGGTGTAACACATACTGACTAACGAGGTGACACCAATCAGTGCGTCCTACGTGCTAACGAGCTAGACGGGCTAACGAGCTAGACGGGCTAACGAGCTAGACGGGCTGACGTGCTAGACGTGCTAACGAGCTAGACGTGCTAACGAGCTAGAAGTGCTAACGAGCTAGACGTGCTAACGAGCTAGACGTGCTAACGAGCTAGACGTGCTAAAGTCCAACCTCAAAACATAAATGGAAAAACCAAAGCCTGTAACACCTTCCCCCCTAAGACAACAAATATATCCTACATTTCTTTTGGACAAGTTTGCTTACCACCAACAGAAAACAACTTAATTTCCCAATATAATCAACTACAATGCTTCACCTTCACCAATATAAACATGGTGTCTACTGGCTGTCAACAATTAAAAACAAGAAAAAAACACGTATTTCTAAATAATAATATACAATAGTATCTTTTGTCCTTTTTCTTTCCATAGAATCCTTCCTAAAACTCACTAGCTTCTAGAACTCTCGTCTTCCTAAATCTCACTAGCTTCTAGAACTCTCGTCTTCCTAAAACTCACTAGCTTCTAGAACTCTCGTCTTCCTAAAACTCACTAGCTTCTAGAACTCTCGTCTTCCTAAAACTCACTAGCTTCTAGAACTCTCGTCTTCCTAAAACTCACTAGCTTCTAGAATTCTCGTCTTCCTAAAACTCACTAGCTTCTAGAACTCTCGTCTTCCTAAAACTCACTAGCTTCTACAACTCTCGTCTTCCTAAAACTCACTAGCTTCTAGAACTCTCGTCTTCCTAAAACTCACTAGCTTCTAGAACTCTCGTCCCCTTGGAACGAGCCCAAACAAAACTCATCTCCAATACTGAAAAACGTGCAGTCAAAATAAATTGTGATCCATGGCAACGCACTGACTAAACGCAAAACACAAATCTTTTTGACTGCCCACCCTTGAGACAATCAGAAACCAAGTTGTCCTTACCACAGACATGTCTGATATTCTGCCTAGCAACAGGGACATGTGATCGATGCTGATATTCTGCCTAGCAACAGGGACATGTGATCGATAAGCCTGAATTCTCCCCTCTCTGGACCCAAGGTGACTGAGGCCCATTTGAGGGAGGAAGTGCAGCTGCCAACACCAGAGTCAGAAAGGAGACATTCTAATAGCAAGAGGTCAATAGTTCATATCAGCATATTCTGCAGATAAGACATCTTAATTATCTATGTTCCTTAGCTAATTCTGATTTCTCCACCACAATCCTTCCCCAGAAACAGGCTCCAGAACAATAGCTGTGTTACTGGTGTGCAGATATAACCTTTACTCTGTGGAGGATCAAGAGGAACCAGTCAGTTTCTGTCATATTCTTGGCTGACAGTCCGAACATCATGGGTTCATTCTACACACCCAGAACAGTTAGAACATCATGGGTTCATTCTACACACCCAGAACAGTTAGAACATCATGGGTTCATTCTACACACCCAGAACAGTTAGAACATCATGGGTTCATTCTACACACCCAGAACAGTTAGAACATCATGGGTTCATTCTACACAACCAGAACAGTTAGAACATCATGGGTTCATTCTACACACCCAGAACAGTTAGAACATCATGGGTTCATTCTACACACCCAGAACAGTTAGAACATCATGGGTTCATTCTACACACCCAGAAGAGTTAGAACATCATGGGTTCATTCTACACACCCAGAACAGTTAGAACATCATGGGTTCATTCTACACACCCAGAACAGTTAGAACATCATGGGTTCATTCTACACACCCAGAACAGTTAGAACATCATGGGTTCATTCTACACACCCAGAACAGTTAGAACATCATGGGTTCATTCTACACACCCAGAACAGTTAGAACATCATGGGTTCATTCTACACACCCAGAACAGTTAGAACATCATGGGTTCATTCTACACACCCAGAACAGTTAGAACATCATGGGTTCATTCTACACACCCAGAACAGTTAGAACATCATGGGTTCATTCTACACACCCAGAACAGTTAGAACATCATGGGTTCATTCTACACACCCAGAACAGTTAGAACATCATGGGTTCATTCTATACACCCAGAACAGTTAGAACATCATTGGTTCATTCTACACACCCAGAACAGTTAGAACATCATGGGTTCATTCTACACACCCAGAACAGTTAGAACATCATGGGTTCATTCTACACACCCAGAACAGTTAGAACATCATGGGTTCATTCTACACACCCAGAACAGTCAGAACATCATGGGTTCATTCTACACACCCAGAACAGTTAGAACATCATGGGTTCATTCTACACACCCAGAACAGTTAGAACATCATGGGTTCATTCTACACACCCAGAACAGTTAGAACATCATGGGTTCATTCTACACACCCAGAACAGTTAGAACATCATGGGTTCATTCTACACACCCAGAACAGTTAGAACATCATGGGTTCATTCTACACACCCAGAACAGTTAGAACATCATGGGTTCATTCTACACACCCAGAACAGTTAGAACATCATGGGTTCATTCTACACACCCAGAACAGTTAGAACATCATGGGTTCATTCTACACACCCAGAACAGTTAGAACATCATGGGTTCATTCTACACACCCAGAACAGTTAGAACAGGCCTCTATCAACACACTTTTCTATGTTATAGGAGTTAGGTTCTTTACCAATCTCAATCCCAATGCCTCGGCTTAAAGAATTATATTTTACTGCACATGCATTAGTAAGGTTTAACAGAAATTTCCCTCACAGTGCTAACGAGCTAGACGTGCTAAAGTCCAACCTCAAAACATAAATGGAAAAACCAAAGCCTGTAACACAACAAATATATCCTCTATTTTTGTTGGACAAGTTCTCACCACCAACAGAAAACAACTTCCATTTCATATTAAAATCAACTAAAATGCTTCACCTCCTGTCAACAATTAAAAACAAGAAAAAACACATATTTCTAAATAATAATATACAATCTTATTAGTTCTCCTTTTTCTTTCTAGAATCCTAAAACTCATTTTGAAATTATAATCAACTGAAGCACCTTCTACAATATGAACATGATGTCTACTTGCTGTCAACAATTAAAAACAAATGAAAAAATATTTTCCTAAAACTCACTAGCTTCTAGAACTCTCGTCTTCCTAAAACTCACTAGCTTCTAGAACTCTCGTCTTCCTAAAACTCACTAGCTTCTAGAACTCTCGTCTTCCTAAAACTCACTAGCTTCTAGAACTCTCGTCACCTTGGAACGAGCCCAAACAAAAAACATGCAGTTATAATAAATTGTGATCCATGGCAACGGACTGGCTAAACGCAAAACACAAAACTTTTTAACTGCCCACCCTTGAGACAATCAGCAACCAAGTTGTCCTCACCACTGACATGTCTGATTTCAAGAGGAAACTCCTGCAATATCCATAGTAACTTTCCACCTCACTGCAGAGCTTCTCTCTCTTTTCAGGGTTCACTAGATAGGCATGTTGTTGGATCAGGGCCCAGTCCCCAATGTCATGCTCTAGTACATTTGGGTTGGCACATCTGAGAATGAACCCTGACATTCTAAAAACACGGCAACAATGTGAATATAATTGTACCCAAAAATTGTCAGTTGGTTGCATGAATAAGTATTACATGAATTGTAAATATGAAATATCAAAACCAAATGTACACCCCTTTGTTAATACATATTGACAATAATGAACCTAATGGTGAGGCAGGAAATAATAAAAAAAATCTGATTTTCTCAGGCTGAATGTTTGAAATTTGTTACATTTTACATTTTAGTCATTTAGCAGACGCTCTTATCCAGAGCGACTTACAGTAGTGAATGCATACATTTCATTTAAAAAAAATGTTTACATTTCATACATTTTTTTAAAAATATGAGGTGATTTGAGTCATGCTTCTTCAGTAGTGGAATAAAGACAATTAGCACTTGAATGTTGTAAAAAAATACTGGAGTGATGTAGGATTGTTAATAAAATTGATTATAGACAAATTTATTATACTGCGTCCATGTGTATAGGCTGCAAGTACGTTGAAATGAAGCTGTTTTCAAGTCATTGAAAAAACGACCAGAAAAGACATCTTCTCAACTTTCACTTTCAACTACAACCGAACATATATTGGACTTTTAGTCTTATTTTCAACGTCTTTTCAATTACATTTTGCTAAATGAGAATAGTGCAATGTCAAAACACAGTTTTAACGTGTCCAAATCACTAACCAATATGTAGAAACAGTTTGTGATAAATTGACAACCTAAACATTTTGAAGTGTTGCATTTTGATTCAAGTGGGTCACCAACATGGTAAGTGTAATACATTTTTTTGTCACTTTTATTAAATCTCATAAATAGTAACTCTTCCATTTCAGAGCCTGGATTTTCCCCCTGAGGCTAATATCCATATCATGTTGAAATCAATAGAACAGGGGACAAACGTTTAGGGTTCTACATTGTGACATCATTAAAATACTCCTTCTACAATGTTAAAAACATTCTACATTGTGACATTAATTCATTGATATCATGAAACAACTCCTTCATGTATTTTCTGATGTTTAATCAGAGGTCTTTTACTAGAGTATCTCTTCCCACATTGATCACAGCTATAAGGTTTCTCTCCTGTGTGTGTTCTCTGGTGTATAGTCAGCTGGCCAGATGTAGTAAAACTCTTCCCACATTGATCACAGCTAAAAGGTTTCTCTCCTGTGTGTGTTCTATGGTGTATCTTCAGACTGCTAGAACGAAAAAAACTCTTCCCACATTGAGTACAGCTATATGATTTCTCTCGTATCTCTCCTGTGTGTTCTATGGTGTACCTTCAGATTGCTAGAACGAAAAAAACTCTTCCCACATTGAGTACAGCTATATGGTTTCTCTCCTGTGTGCATTCTCTGATGTGATATCAGGCTTCTTGACTGGGTAAAACTCTTCCCACATTGATTACAGCTAAAAGGTTTCTCTCCTGTGTGTGTTTTCTGGTGTCTATTCAGACAGCTAGAACGAAAAAAACTCTTCCCACATTGAGTACAGCTAAAAGGTTTCTCTCCTGTGTGTGTTCTCTGATGTGCTGTCAGGCTACCTAACAGGGCATAACTCCTTCCACATTGATTACAGCTAAAAGGTTTCTCTCCTGTGTGTGTTCTCTGATGTGATATCAGCCTTCTTGACTTGGTAAAACTCTTCCCACATTGAGAACAGCCAAAAGGTTTCTCTTCAGTGTGAATTCTTTGATGTATTTTAAGTTTTTCTGATGAGGTGAATCTTTTCCCACAGTCAGAGCAGCAGTAAGATTTCTTCCCTGTGGATGTCTGCAGGTGTTTCTTGAGGTGTTCTGATCTGGAGAGACTCTTCTCTGCCTCGTCAGCATCATGAGGTTGTTGAGGCTCCCCAGAGGATCCACGATAGTCCCGTCTCTCTCCTGTGTGAACAACAAAGTCATACAGATGGTTAAAGGCCCACAACAGCAGAAATCCACTGTTTATTTGAGGTAAAAAGGGATGACCAGAGAGTACCCATGAAGTTGTACAACATTTGACAAGACAGTCAAGACCTAAGCAGTGTGCCAGACGACTTTTGGCCTCCAATATAGGCCCCTTTCTGTGTTTGCTAAAATTGCAGTGATGCACATGCAATTTGGTAGTAGAAACTCCTCCATTCTAATGAGGAAACCACTAGTTATGGATGTAGTATATCTGGTAATGAGGAAACCACTAGTTATGGATGTAGTATAACTGCTAATGAGGAAACCACTAGTTATGGATGTAGTATATCTGGTAATGAGGAAACCACTAGTTATGTATGTAGTATATCTGGTAATGAGGAAACCACTAGTTATGGATGTAGTATATCTGGTAATGAGGAAACCACTAGTTATGGATGTAGTATATCTGGTAATGAGGAAACCACTAGTTATGGATGTAGTATATCTGGTAATGAGCAAACCACTAGTTCAAGACAGGCAGTAATAAAGCCTCTCTTGAAAAAGCCAAACTTTGACCTAGAAAATATAAAAAACTATCAGCCTATATCGAATCTTCCATTCCTCTCAAAACTTTTTGAAAAAGCTGTTGCGCAGCAACTCACTGCCTTCCTGAAGACAAACAATGTATATGAAACGCTTCAGTCTGGTTTTAGACCCCATCATAGCACTGAGACTGCACTTGTGAAGGTGGTAAATGACCTTTTAATGACGTCAGACCGAGGCTCTGCATCAGTCCCCGTGCTCCTAGATCTTAGTGCTGCTTTTGATACCATCGATCACCACATTCTTTTGGAGAGATTGGAAACCCAAATTGGTCTACATGGACAAGTTCTGGCCTGGTTTAGATCTTATCTGTCGGAAAGATATCAGTTTGTCTCTGTGAATGGTTTGTCCTCTGACAAATCAACTGTAAATTTCGGTGTTCCTCAAGGTTCTGTTTAAGGACCACTATTGTTTTCACTATATATTTTACCTCTTGGGGATGTCATTCGAAAACATAATGTTAACTTTCACTACTATGCGGACGACACACAGCTGTACATTTCGATGAAACATGGTGAAGCCCCAAAATTGTCCTCGCTGGAAGCCTGCGTTTCAGACATAAGGAAGTGGATGGCTGCAAACTTTCTACTTTTAAACTCGGACAAAACAGAGATGCTTGTTCTAGGTCCCAAGAAACAAAGAGATCTTCTGTTGAATCTGACAATTAATCTTGATGGTTGTACAGTCATCTCAAATAAAACTGTGAAGGACCTCGGCGTTACTCTGGACCCTGATCTCTCTTTTGAAGAACATATCAAGACTGTTTCAAGGACAGCTTTTTTTCCATCTACGTAACATTGCGAAAATCAGAAACTTTCTGTCCAAAAATTATGCAGAAAAATGTATCCATGCTTTTGTTACTTCTTGGTTGGACTACTGCAATGCTCTACTTTCCGGCTACCCGGATAAAGCACTAAATAAACTTCAGTTAGTGCTAAATACGGCTGCTAGAATCCTGACTAGAACCAAAAAATGGTCATATTACTCCAGTGCTAGCCTCCCTACACTGGCTTCCTGTTTAGGCAAGGGCTAATTTCAAGGTTTTACTGCTAACCTACAAAGCATTACATGGGCTTGCTCCTACCTATCTTTCCGATTTGGTCCTGCCGTACATACCTACACGTACGCTATGGTCACAAGACGCAGGCCTCCTAATTGTCCCTAGAGTTTCTAAGCAAACAGCTGGAGGCAGGGCTTTCTCCTATAGAGCGCCATTTTAATGGAATGGTCTGCCTACCCATGTGAGAGACGCAGACTCGGTCTCAACCTTTAAGTCTTTACTGAAGACTCATCTCTTCAGTAGGTCCTATGATTAAGTGTAGTCTGGCCCAGGAGCGTGAAGGTGAACGGAAAGGCTCTGGAGCAACGAACCGCCCTTGCTGTCTCTGCCTGGCCGGTTCCCCCTCTCTCCACTGGAATTCTCTGCCTCTAACCCTATTACAGGGGCTGAGTCACTGGCTTATTGGTGTTCTTCCATGCCGTCCCTAAGAGGGGTGCGTCACTTGAGTGGGTTGAGTCACTGACGTGGTCTTCCTGTCTGGGTTGGCGCCCCCCCTTGGGTTGTGCCGTGGCGGAGATCTTTGTGGGCTATACTCGGCCTTGTCTCAGGATGGTAAGTTGGTGGTTGAAGTTATCCCTCTAGTGGTGTGGGGGCTGTGCTTTGGCAAAGTGGGTGGGGTTATATCTTTCCTGTTTGACCCTGTCCGGGGGTATCGTCGGATGGGGCCACAGTGTCTTCTGACACCTCCTGTCTCAGCCTCCAGTATTTATGCTGCAGTAGTTTATGTGTCGGGGGGCTAGGGTCAGTCTGTTATATATAGAGTTTTTCTCCTGTCTTATCCGGTGTCCTGTGTGAATTTAAGTATGCTCTCTCTAATTCGCTCTCTCTAATTCTCTCTCTCTTTCTTTCTCTCTCTCGGAGGACCTGAGCCCTAGGACCATGCTTCAGGACTACCTGGCATGATGACTCCTTGCTGTCCCCAGTCCAACCTGGCCGTGCTGCTGCTCCAGTTTCAACTGTTGTGCCTGCGGCTATGGAACCCTGACCTGTTCACCAGACATGCTACCTGTCCCAGACCTGCTGTCCCAGACCTGCTGGAACCCTGACCTGTTCACCGGATGTGCTACCTGTCCCAGACCTGCTGTTTTCAACTCTCTAGAGACAGCAGGAGCAGTAGAGATACTCTCAATGATCGGCTATGAAAAGCCAACTGACATTTACTCTTGTGGTGCTGACTTGTTACACCCTCGACAACTACTGTGATTATTATTATTTGACCATGCTGGTCATTTATGAACATTTGAACATCTTGGCCATGTTCTGTTATAATCTCCACCCGGCACAGCCAGAAGAGGACTGGCCACCCCTCATAGCATGGTTCCTCTCTAGGTTTCTTCCTAGGTTTCGGCCTTTCTAGGGAGTTTTTCCTAGCCACCGTGCTTCTACACCTGCATTGCTTGCGGTTTCGGGTTTTAGGCTGGGTTTCTGTACAGCACTTTGAGATATCAGCTGATGTAAGAAGGGCTATATAAATAGATTTGATTTGATAAATTGGTTGAGAACTTGTTGGAGGCTATTTTGTTGCAATACCCATCTATGTTTAAAACCTGTTTTCTCTACAGGATGTTTCTGATCTGCCAATGGCCTGGGGGAATGAGAATGGCCAAGACCATTGTGTAAAAGGGGAGGAGTTGTGGTTTGTATGACTAACAATGTAGGCAGAGGAAGGTTGAGACCGGATTGTCATAGGTAACAGTAATGCCTCTGGCTCGGATGTACATGCATGGACGTGCACATCGTACCCCCTGGTTTAGCACCTCATGAAATACTCACAGAAAGACCCATGGGAATCCTAAACACCCCGTTCCCACAGAACAGTTTGACACTGACGGGTTGCGAGGATCAAATGGTAAGCTACTGTGCTGCACTCAACAATGTTCTGAAGTCTATTTTCCCCAGGATAAAAGTGGCTTTGCCTGAACCAAAAGGAGGACAGCTCCACAAATTGCAGCCAGGAGATTGAGTGATCAACAAAGACCACCGCAGAAAGAATTGGCACCAACAGCGCTGGACTGGTCCATTCCAGGTGCTCCTGATGGTTGCAGAGCGGTTGACGTGGGTTCACGCAAGCCACTGCAGGAAAGTGCCCCACAACCCAGACGAAGATGTACCAGCCGATGAATCGTCATATGTGACCCCAGTGGCCATAGAAAGACCAGGACCGGACTCTATGCATCATTTCTTTTGCTTTCGTGGTCAGTCTTTTCATTGTTAGCTGTTGTCTGGGCCCTTGGAGAAGTGACAACAATACAACTGAAGTATACAACACCAGCATAGTCCCACGGTGGGACTTAAATAACAGCCGCTCCAGCTCAAGCCAATGGCTCAGGACGGGAGTCCAGCTAATAATAGCTGCCCGTTGTTTAAGAAGACAGAGATGGATGCATCGGCGTGATGATTGTCCTCTTTGTACAGATGAAGAGTGTACTTCTGTAGAACTGTTTTCATTGTTTAATGATTCCCTGTTTTGCACCATGTGAAGGTAAAACACTCAGTGGCTCAACAGAAGCCATTTACACAGATAATGTACTAGTGTAAGAAAAATCCCCCCCAATGCTTTAAGTTTTGCTTAGATTATGGCATTATTGACTTATCTTATGAATTATTACTCACATGCTTACTTGTAATTTTGTATTAGGTTGAGATTAGTATCAAAACTGTGGAATATAGTGGTAAAATTACAAACTCTATTAGGCACATCATTTATATACACCTTAAATCTAAACATTTCCACTGTCTGTTTCTCTCATGTAAGAAGAAGCCAGTGTTTTCCCTCTCTTGTTTCTCAGTAACTTAGTCACGTGGCCAAAGACAAAAGGGCCGTCTGAGAGTGACCAGTTTTTTGGTCCATCCTGTTCTTTCCCTATCTTTCAAGGGTACAGCTGTGTGGAGATATGAAGACAACAGAGGCTAGCTTGAGCAGCAGCGACAATTCTATCAGCAGAAAGAAGTAAGAAAACTGGCATTATCACTTGTTTGTGCGCTCTGCCCCCACCATGATCTCACACACCTGCTAAACTCCCACATAGACAAAAGAGGTTGTATTTTCCTATAAAGGCTGAGACCCAACTCTTGTTTGTTGGGCTTTTGACTGTTGCACCTGTTGTGCGATTATTAACCAGCTCCCTTTCATGCAAATCTTATTTTATTTTAAATAGTTGTTTCGAGGAATCTACTGTCTCTATCTTCCTTTCTGGTTAGAATTTCCACGACAACTTCCTGTGAAGCAACGGAGAAAGAAAAGGAGAGATTAGTCTATATGGCTCCATCTCAAATGATACCCTTTGAGACCCCATAGGTCACTACTATTTACCAGAGCCACATAGTACTATGTGTTTACTATATAGGGAATGCAGACCGGAAGCAGTGGTGCTCTCTTGTGGATGACTTATGTGGCTCTGTAAGTCATTTAGGAAATAGAATTTTAACTAAATATACATTTGAGATGAAGCCATATACAATGCAGGGATTTTTCTGCCACAGAAACCCTTGGGGGGGGGCCGCCTAAAATAATTTTAAGTCCAAACTGTAATTTTATTTATAATAAAATATGTAAAAAAGACAATGGACCTACAAGCATGTATGTTTTAATAATATAATATTTGTGAAATTCGAAAAATAATGAATTTAACAGTATTGATATTGTTTTTAAGTTTGAGCAAAATAACACAGCACTTGCCATGGCAAAATGCATAGAATTGCAGGAAATTAACTTTAAAACTGCAAAAATGCATCTTGGCTCCATGCAAATTTGCATGGAAATTGTCTTAAAAATGGCGATAAAAAAAAACACAAATATGGCAGCCTTTAAAAATTCAGCTGTGCCGACTGCGCCAATTGCCGCGCCCTGCCACGCCCCCCTGTCACACCCACCACCCTAAGCCCCGTTTTAATCCAGAAAAAAACCCTGCAATGTTCAATCACAGTGAAGTTTCTGCACTTCTTGTGAGGTCACAGCCAAGATTTTTGCACTTCCTGCGAGGTCACAGAGGCAGATGAGCACTTCCTGTGAGGTTACAGTGCTTTCAGTGAGAGCTCTCAGTCATTAGAGGCTCTGGTTTGAATTGTAAACAGGGTACACTGTGAGGACTGCGACGGCCCCTTACCAAGTCCAGCAAACAATAAATAAAACGTGCCTTTGTACCCCACGGGTGAGTAGGGTGGGGGGATGTGATAGTGTTTGGACGAAGAGGAAATATACCATCCCCTAACACTGGAATTACACATCAGCTGACAGCAACGTTTCTCTCCGCACGCTTCCCTCTTGCTCACCTGGGATCTGTCCTGCTCTACCCACAAACCACAAGTAATCCAGCGTCATGTACAAAGAAAAGATTACTAGATGAAAAAAACAGATGATTAGTTGGAGGTTCTCTTCCTCCTCCTCCTCCTCTTGGTTCTCCATGTAGCCTCCACAGGCAGGCAGCGCCCTCCAGTGGGTCTGCCAGGCCCTACCACGACATGCAGCGGTGACCCCAGTTCATAAGGGAGCCAGTGGGTCTGCCAGGCCCTACCACGACACGCAGCGGTGACCCCAGTTCACAAGGGAGCCAGTGGGTCTGCCAGGCCCTACCACGACACGCAGCGGTGACCCCAGTTCATAAGGGAGCCAGTGGGTCTGCCAGGCCCTACCACGACACGCAGCGGTGACCCCAGTTCATAAGGGAGCCAGTGGGTCTGCCAGGCCCTACCACGACACGCAGCGGTGACCCCAGTTCATAAGGGAGCCTGTGGGTCTGCCAGGCCCTACCACGACATGCAGCGGTGACCCCAGTTCATAAGGGAGCCAGTGGTTCTGCCAGGCCCTACCACGACACGCAGCGGTGACCCCAGTTCACAAGGGAGCCAGTGGGGCACTGGAAGTGCTCTACAAAGTCTGGCGAGTTGGAGAGGGTGCCGATGAGGCTGTATTTTGGGGGGGTTGTGGGGTCACGAGTCCCTCGTGGGCGCTCTCCAGGGTTCGCACGGCACACCACAACTGAGAGAAGAAGACACGGTCCACCGATAAATAAGACAGGCAGTAGCTAGATCATTTACATCCCTGTCTTCCTGACGGTATTATACTAATTCTGGTTCTAATGAGTAACTAGATCACATCCCTGTCTTCCTGACTGAATTATACTAATTCTGTTTCTACTGAGTAACTAGATCACATCCCTGTCTTCCTGACTGAATTATACTAATTCTGTTTCTACTGAGTAACTAGATCACCTCTCTGTCTTCCTGACTGTATTATACTAATTCTGTTTCTACTGAGTGTACGAAAAATTAACAACACCTTCCTAATATTGAGTTGCCCCCACCCACCCTTTTGCACTCAGAACAGTCTCAATTCGTTGGGGCATTGGACTCTACAAGGTGTCGAAAGCGTTCCACAGGGATGCTGGCCCATGTTGACTCCAATGCTTCCCACAGTTGTCAAGTTGGCTGGATGTCCTTTGGGTGGTGGACCATTATTGATACACACGGGTAACGGTTGAGCGTCAAAAACCCAGCAGCGTTGCAGTTCTTGACACAAACCAGTGTGCCTGGCACCTACTACCATACCCCGTTCAAAGGAACTTAAATACACGATATATACAAAAGTATGTGAAAACCCCTTCAAAGTAGTGGATTCAGCAATTTCAGACACACGTTGCTGACAGGTCTATAAAATTGAGCACACAGCCATGCAATCTCCATAGACAAACATTGGCAGCAGAATGGCAGTACTGAAGAGCTCAGTGATTTTCAACTTGGCACCGTCATAGGATGCCACCTTTCCAACAAGTCAGTTTGTCAAATGTCTGCCCTGCTAGAGCTGCCCTGGTCAACTGTAAGTGCTGTTATAGTGAAGTGGAAACGTCTAGGAGCAACAACGGCTCAGCCGCGAAGTGGTAGGCCACACAAGCTCAGAGAACGGGACCACTGAGTGCTGAAGCGCGTAGCACATAAAAAAGCATTCTCAGTTGCAACACTCACTGCTGAGTTTCAAACGGTCTCTGGAAACAACGTCAGCAGAAGAACTGTTAGTCGGGAGCTTCATGAAATTGGTTTCCATGGTAGAGAACCCACACACAAGCCAAAAATCACTGCAAATCAAAGTGTCGGCTGGAGTGGTGTAAATCTTGCCGCCATTGGACTCTGGAGCAGTGAAACATGTATTCTGGAGTGATTAATCACGTTTCACAATCTGGCAGTCCGACGGACGAATCTGGGTTTGGTGGATGCCAGGAGAACGCTACCCCAATGCATAGTGCCAAATATAAAGTTTGGTGAAGGAGGAATAAGGATCTTGGGCTGTTTTTCAGTTTCGGGCTAGGCCCCTTAGTTTCAATGAAGGGAAATCTTAAAGCTACAGTATTCAATGGCATTCTAGACGATTCTGTGCTTTGTGGCAACAGTTTGGGGAAGGCCCTTTCCTGTTTCAGCATGATAATGCCCCTGTGCATAAAGCAAGGTCAATACAGAAATGGTTTGTCAAGATCGACGTGGAAGAACTTGACTGGCCTGCAAACCTCAACCCACCTCAACCCCATTGAACACATTTGGGATGAATTGGAACACTGACTGCGAGCCAGGCCTAATTGCCCAACATCAGTGCCCAACATCAATAATGTTTGTGGCTGAATGGAAGAAAGTCTCCGCAGCAATGTTCCAACATCTAGCAGCAAATGGGGGAACCAACTCCATGTCAAAGCCCATGATTTTGGATTGAGATGTTCTATGAGCATGTGTCCACATACTTTTGTAGTGTATTTTATCTTGCCCATTCACAGTCCGAATGACACACACACAATCCATGTCTCAATTGTCTCAAGACTCCAAAAACCATTTTTTAACCTGTCTCCTCTCATTTATCTACACTGATTGAAGTGGATTTAAAAAGTAACATCAATAAGGGATCAAAGCTTTCACCTGGTCAGTCTGTCATAATGTTTTGTACACTCAGTGTCTGACAGGATTGGATGTTTATTTTATTAAATGATTTTAGTCATTTAGCAGACGCTCTTATTCAGAGTGACTTACAGGAGAAATTACGGTTAAGTGCCTTGCTTAAGGGCACACCGGCAGGTTTTTCACCATGTTGGCTTGGGGATTTGAACTGCTGTTAACCGCTAGGCTACCTGCCACCCTATGCATGCAATGTCAATGTTGTTTGACTTGTTTGTGTATCAGCACATTGACCTAGTCTCACTGCAACACTGCGTCCATGTTGCTTGACACAGGCGTTTTCAAATAACCTTTAGTCAAGGTGAGCTTCGCTCCCACTCAGTCTGTCTTATCAGACTTCCTGGTCTAACTGATTAACTTAATACTCAAACCTTATTGGCCGTTGAAAAGATTCAGTGGAACTCCCAGGGAGGGTTGGGGCACGTCTTTCAAACTTCCAAAATTATTTATTTTATTAGACTTTTTATTTTATTAGAACATTCAAAAGTACAACAGTAAGGCTACAATTTATACCATGACATTACAGTGATAGTTCAGCGATATGAAATATTTTAGATATTTGTTTCCTTACCATGAAAGCAGTCTATGGATAAGGAATCGGAGTGACTGCAATCCACAGTCAGAGTGACTGCAAGATCCACCCCCACACGGGAATATTTACCCTGCACCCTACCTCCCACACAGGAATATTTACCCTGCACCCCACCTCCCACACAGGAACATTTACCCTGCACCATACCTCCCACACAGGAACATTTACCCTGCACCCCGCCTCCCACACAGGAACATTTACCCTGCACCCCACCTCCCACACAGGAACATGTACCCTGCCCCCCACCTCCCCCACAGGAATATTTACCCTGCACCCCTTCTCCCACACAGGAACATTTACCCTGCACCCCACCTCCCACACAGGAACATTTACCCTGCACCACCTCCCACACACAGGAACATTTACCCTGCACCCCACCTCCCACACAGGAACATTTACCCTGCACCCCACCTCCCACACACAGGAACATTTACCCTGCACCCCACCTCCCCCACAGGAACATTTACCCTGCACCCCACCTCCCCCACACAGGAACATTTACCCTGCACCCTACCTCCCACACACAGGAACATTTACCCTGCACCCCACCTCCCACACAGGAATATTTACCCTGCACCCCACCTCCCCCACAGGAACATTTACCCTGCACCCCACCTCATACACAGGAACATTTACCCTGCACCCCACCTCCCACACACAGGAACATTTACCCTGCACCCCACCTCCCCCACAGGAACATTTACCCTGCACCCCACCTCCCACACACAGGAACATTTACCCTGCACCCCACCTCCCACACAGGAACATTTACCCTGCACCCCACCTCCCACATAGGAACATTTACCCTGCATCCCACCTCATACACAGGAACATTTCCCTGCACCCCTTCTCCCACACAGGAACATTTACCCTGCACCCCACCTCCCCCACAGGAACATTTACCCTGCACCCCACCTCCCACACAGGAACATTTACCCTGCACCCCACCTCCCACATAGGAACATTTACCCTGCATCCCACCTCATACACAGGAACATTTCCCTGCACCCCTTCTCCCACACAGGAACATTTCCCTGCACCCCTTCTCCCACACAGGAACATTTACCCTGCACCCTACCTCCCACACAGGAACATTTACCCTGTTACACTGCCCCCACCACCCAATGGACATTACAGACTGTTACCCTGCCCCCACCACCCAATGGACATTACAGACTGTTACCCTGTTACCCTGCCCCCACCACCCAATGGACATTACAGACTGTTACCCTGCCCCCACCACCCAATGGACATTACAGACTGTTACCCTGTTACCCTGCCCCCACCACCCAATGGACATTACAGACTGTTACCCTGCTACCCTGCCCCCACCACCCAATGGACATTACAGACTGTTACCCTGCCCCCACCACCCAATGGACATTACAGACTGTTACCCTGCCCCCACCACCCAATGGATATTACAGACTGATACCCTGCCCCCACCACCCAATGGACATTACAGACTGTTACCCTGTTAGCCTGCCCCCACCACCCAATGGACATTACAGACTATTACCCTGCCCCCACCACCCAATGGACATTACAGACTATTACCCTGCCCCCACCACCCAATGGACATTACAGACTGTTACCCTGCCCCCACCACCCAATGGACATTACAGACTGTTACCCTGTTACCCTGCCCCCACCACCCAATGGACATTACAGACTGTTACCCTGTTACCCTGCCCACACCACCCAATGGACATTACAGACTGATACCCTGTTACCCTGCCCCCACCACCCAATGGACATTACAGACTGATACCCTGTTACCCTGCCCCCACCACCCAATGGACATTACAGACTGTTACCCTGCCCCTACCACCCAATGGACATTACAGACTGTTACCCTGCCCCCACCACCCACTGGACATTACAGACTGTTACCCTGCCCACACCACCCAATGGACTTTACAGACTGTTACCCTGTTACCCTGCCCCCACCACCCAATGGATATTACAGACTGTTACCCTGTTACCCTGCCCCCACCACCCAATGGACATTACAGACTGTTACCCTGCCCCCACCACCCAATGGATATTACAGACTGTTACCCTGCCCCCACCACCCAATGGACATTACAGACTGTTACCCTGTTACCCTGCCCCCACCACCCAATGGACATTACAGACTGTTACCCTGCCCCCACCACCCAATGGACATTACAGACTGTTACCCTGCCCCCACCACCCAATGGACATTACAGACTGTTACCCTGCCCCCACCACCCAATGGACATTACAGACTGTTACCCTGCCCCCACCACCCAATGGACATTACAGACTGTTACCCTGTTACCCTGCCCCCACCACCCAATGGACATTACAGACTATTACCCTGCCCCCACCACCCAATGGACATTACAGACTGTTACCCTGCCCCTACCACCCAATGGACATTACAGACTGTTACCCTGCCCCCACCACCCAATGGTAATGTATATTGCTACAGTTGTAAATGTGCATATATTATTATTATTACTATTATTGTTATTGTTGTGTCTCATTCACTTCTCTATTTATTTGTTACATATTTACCTGCACTGTTGATCCCGGTGTATCAGATTTTCACCCTGTAATTACATCTCTATCACAAGTGACTAATAAACTCATCTAATCTAAACCTTTCACAACTGTCTGACTAAGAACATCTGTATGAAAACCAAATTAAAGATTTAAAAAACAACTGATGATGCTATATGAAAATAAATTGGTGGAGGAGATAAATCATAAACCTAAATTGAGAAACTTTTGTTTGATTAAGAACAAATGAATGTTTGAGAGAAAGTTGATGTCCACCCTACAGCCGGAGATCACTATGTACACAGGTAAGAACAGGGATATTGACCCTCCATGTGTCAACAGGCCGGTATTAGAGATCACTATGTACACAGGTAAGAACAGGGATATTGACCCTCCATGTGTCAACAGGCCGGTATTAGAATAGTAGAGGAGAGACTTTGTAACTACTGTGACCTGGAAGAGGTAGAGAATGAAATTCACTCAATACTTTATTGGCCTTTAAAAGACGATATACAGGTGTTTCTATTCCAGAAAGCCACTAGGTGGTAGGGCCTAGGAGAACCCTGGTATTATTCTATATACAGGTGTTTCTATTCCAGAAAGCCACTAGGTGGTAGGGCCTAGGAGAACCCTGGAATGATTCTATATACAGGTGTTTCTATTCCAGAAAGCCACTAGGTGGTAGGGCCTAGGAGAACCCTGGAATTATTCTATATACAGGTGTTTCTATTCCAGAAAGCCACTAGGTGGTAGGGCCTAGGAGAACCCTGGAATTATTCTATATACAGGTGTTTCTATTCCAGAAAGCCACTAGGTGGAGGGCCTAGGAGAACCCTGGAATTATTCTATATACAGGTGTTTCTATTCCAGAAAGCCACTAGGTGGTAGGGCCTAGGAGAACCCTGGTATTATTCTATATACAGGTGTTTCTATTCCAGAAAGCCACTAGGTGGTAGGGCCTAGGAGAACCCTGGAATTATTCTATATACAGGTGTTTCTATTCCAGAAAGCCACTAGGTGGTAGGGCCTAGGAGAACCCTGGAATTATTCTATATACAGGTGTTTCTATTCCAGAAAGCCACTAGGTGGTAGGGCCTGGGAGAACCCTGGTATTATTCTATATACAGGTGTTTCTATTCCAGAAAGCCCACTAGGTGGTAGGGCCTAGGAGAACCCTGGAATTATTCTATATACAGGTGTTTCTATTCCAGAAAGCCACTAGGTGGTAGGGCCTGGGAGAACCCTGGTATTATTCTATATACAGGTGTTTCTATTCCAGAAAGCCACTAGGTGGTAGGGTCTGGGAGAACCCTGGTATTATTCTATATAGAGGTGTTTCTATTCCAGAAAGCCCACTAGGTGGTAGGGCCTGGGAGAACCCTGGTATTATTCTATATACAGGTGTTTCTATTCCAGAAAGCCCACTAGGTGGTAGGGCCTGGGAGAACCCTGGTATTATTCTATATACAGGTGTTTCTATTCCAGAAAGCCACTAGGTGGTAGGGCCTGGGAGAACCCTGGTATTATTCTATATACAGGTGTTTCTATTCCAGAAAGCCCACTAGGTGGTAGGGCCAGGGAGAACCCTGGTATTATTCTATATACAGGTGTTTCTATTCCAGAAAGCCCACTAGGTGGTAGGGCCTGGGAGAACCCTGGTATTATTCTATATATAGGTTTTTCTATTCCAGAAAGCCACTAGGTGGTAGGGCCTGGGAGAACCCTGGTATTATTCTATATACAGGTGTTTCTATTCCAGAAAGCCACTAGGTGGTAGGGCCTGGGAGAACCCTGGTATTATTCTATATACAGGTGTTTCTATTCCAGAAAGCCCACTAGGTGGTAGGGTCTGGGAGAACCCTGGTATTATTCTATATACAGGTGTTTCTATTCCAGAAAGCCACTAGGTGGTAGGGCCTAGGAGAACCCTGGTATTATTCTATATACAGGTGTTTCTATTCCAGAAAGCCACTAGGTGGTAGGGCCTAGGAGAACCCTGGTATTATTCTATATACAGGTGTTTCTATTCCAGAAAGCCACTAGGTGGTAGGGTCTGGGAGAACCCTGGTATTATTCTATATAGAGGTGTTTCTATTCCAGAAAGCCCACTAGGTGGTAGGGCCTGGGAGAACCCTGGTATTATTCTATATACAGGTGTTTCTATTCCAGAAAGCCCACTAGGTGGTAGGGCCTAGGAGAACCCTGGTATTATTCTATATACAGGTGTTTCTATTCCAGAAAGCCACTAGGTGGTAGGGCCTGGGAGAACCCTGGTATTATTCTATATACAGGTGTTTCTATTCCAGAAAGCCACTAGGTGGTAGGGCCTGGGAGAACCCTGGTATTATTCTATATACAGGTGTTTCTATTCCAGAAAGCCACTAGGTGGTAGGGCCTAGGAGAACCCTGGTATTATTCTATATACAGGTGTTTCTATTCCAGAAAGCCACTAGGTGGTAGGGCCTGGGAGAACCCTGGTATTATTCTATATACAGGTGTTTCTATTCCAGAAAGCCACTAGGTGGTAGGGCCTGGGAGAACCCTGGTATTATTCTATATACAGGTGTTTCTATTCCAGAAAGCCACTAGGTGGTAGGGCCTGGGAGAACCCTGGTATTATTCTATATACAGGTGTTTCTATTCCAGAAAGCCACTAGGTGGTAGGGCCTAGGAGAACCCTGGTATTATTCTATTTACAGGTGATTCTATTCTAGAACCCTGGTATTATTTGGCTGTTCTAGGAGAAAAACCTGAAAGGTTTTTTTGTTTATTCAATATTCAAGTTTGCCAATTTGTTTGATAAAGCCTGGAAAAAGAGAAAAAGGCCAACCTATAATTAAATGCCATATTCAGTTGTAGGTGTATATCAAGTCCACGTACGTACGGATTGTGCGTAGGCTTATTAATTTGAAGTCGGAAGTTTACATACACTTAGGTTGGAGTCAGTAAAACTCGTTTTTCAACCACTCCACAAATTTCTTGTTATCAATCTATAGTTTTGGCAAGTCGGTTAGGACATCTACTTTGTGCATGACACAAGTAATTTTTCCAACAATTGTTAATGACAGATTATTTCACTTATAATTCACTGTATCACAATTCCAGTGGGTCAGAAGTTTGCATACACTAAGTTGACTGTGCCTTTAAACAGCTTGGAAAATTCCAGAAAATTAAGCTTCCGATAGGCTAATTAACATAATTTGAGTCAACTGGAGGTGTACCTGTGGATGTATTTCAAGGCCTACCTTCAAAGTCAGCTATTTGCTTGACATCATGGGAAAATCAAAAGAAATCAGCCTAGACCTCAGAATTTTTTGGTTGTTGACCTCCACAAGTCTGGTTCATCCTTGGGAGCAATTTCCAAACACCTGAAGGTGCCACGGTCATCTGTGCAAACAATAGTATGCAAGTATAAACACCTTGGGACCACGCAGCCGTCATACCGCTCAGGAAGGAGACGCGTTCTGTCTCCTAGAGATGAACGTACTTTGGAGCGAAAAGTGCAGATCAATCCCAGAACAACAGCAAAGGACCTTGTGAAGATGCTGGAGGAAACAGGTACAAAAGTACCTATATCCACAGTAAAACGGGTCCTATATTGACATAACCTGAAAGGCCGCTCAGCAAGGAAGAAGCCACTGCTCCAAAACCGCCATAAAAAAGCCAGACTACGGTTTGCATCTGCACATGGGGACAAAGATAGTACTTTTTGGAGAAATGTCCTCTGGTCTTCGCTTCGCTCCACAGGTAATATTACACTTCATTACATTACAACGGTTTGGTTTGTTTGATCTGAGCAATTTTTCTTAGCTAGCTACATAGCCGTCTTTGTATCAAAGATAATTGTGTAGTTTAGAGTAATTAGAGTAATTATCGAGGCTAGCTATTTTTCGTCCTCCTAACGTAGTCAACACTGCTAGCTAGCTAGTCAACACTGCTAGCTAGCCAACTACTACCGACTAGCAGCACTGTAGAAACTATTACATTACAACGAAACGACTTGATTAGTGTAGTGTTAGTGTTAGTTAGCTAGCTACATAGTTGTCTTTGCTGTCTTTGTATCTAAGATAATTGTGTAGTTTAGAGTAATTATCGAGGTTAGCTAGCCAGCCGCGACGCGACGCCTTGTCCAGACTCCAGACTTAGTCAACACACCTAGTCATCATCAAACCCACTGCTAGCTAGCCAACCGTTACCGACTAGCAGCGCTGTAGATACTAATACATTACAACGGAACGATTTGACTAGTGCAGTGTTAGCTAGCTAGCTACATAGTTGTCTTTGTCATAGCTTGATACATGTGTAGTTTAGTAATTATCGAGGTTAGCTAGCCAGCTATTTCCGTCCCCCGCGACGCCATTTTTCCAAACCTAGCCAACTATTACCGACGAGCAGCACTGTAGAAACTAAATACATTACAAAGGAACTTCTTGATTAGTGTTATGTTAGCTAGCTACAAAGTTGCTTTTGTATCATGACAAGGTGTAGTACTGAAACTATCGAGGTTATCTAGCCAGCTACACGTTCAAACAAAGTCAACAACGCAGCCACTGCTAGTTAGCCTACTCCACCAGCCAGCAGTACTGTATCATTTTCGTCATTTTAGTCATTAAGATTTTCGCAACGTAAGCTTAACTTTCTGAACATTCGAGACGTGTAGTCCACTTGTCATTCCAATCTCCTTTGCATTAGCGTAGCCTCTTCTGTAGCTTGTCAACTATGTGTCTGTCTATCCCTGTTCTCTCCCCTCTGCACAGGCCTTACAAACGCTTCACACCGCGTGGCCGTTGCCACTCTAACCTGGTGGTCCCAGCGCGCACGACCCACGTGGAGTTCCAGGTCTCCGGCAGCCTCTGGAACTGCCGGTCTGCGGCCAACAAGGCTGAGTTCATCTCAGCCTATGCTACCCTCCAGTCCCTAGACTTCCTGGCACTGACGGAAACATGGATTACCACAGATAACAATGCTACTCCTACTGCTCTCTCCTCGTCTGCCCACGTGTTCTCGCATACCCCTAGAGCATCGAGCCAGCGGGGTGGTGGCACTGGAATCCTCATCTCTCCCAAGTGGACATTCTCTCTTTCTCCCCTGACCCATCTGTCTATCTCCTCATTTGAATTCCTTGCTGTCACAGTTACCAGCCCTTTCAAGCTTAACATCCTTATCATTTATCGCCCTCCAGGTTCCCTTGGAGAGTTCATCAATGAGCTTGACGCCTTGATAAGTTCCTTTCCTGAGGATGGCTCACCTCTCACAGTTCTGGGTGACTTTAACCTCCCCATGTCTACCTTTGACTCATTCCTCTCTGCCTCCTTCTTTCCACTCCTCTCCTCTTTTGACCTCACCCTCTCACCTTCCCCCCCTACTCACAAGGCAGGCAATACGCTTGACCTCATCTTTACTAGATGCTGTTCTTCCACTAATCTCATTGCAACTCCCCTCCAAGTCTCCGACCACTACCTTGTATCCTTTTCCCTCTCGCTCTCATCCAACACTTCTCACTCTGCCCCTACTCGGATGGTATTGCGCCGTCCCAACCATCGCTCTCTCTCTCCCGCTACTCTCTCCTCTTCCATCCTATCATCTCTTCCCTCTGCTCAAACCTTCTCCAACCTATCTCCTGATTCTGCCTCCTCAACCCTCCTCTCCTCCCTTTCTGCATCCTTTGATTTTCTCTGTCCCCTATCCTCCAGGCCGGCTCGGTCCTCCCCTCCTGCTCCGTGGCTCGACGACTCACTGCGAGCTCACAGAACAGGGCTCCGGGCAGCCGAGCGGAAACGGAGGAAAACTCGCCTCCCTGCGGACCTGGCATCCTTTCACTCCCTCCTCTCTACATTTTCCTCTTCTGTCTCTGCTGCTAAAGCCACTTTCTACCACTCTAAATTCCAAGCATCTGCCTCTAACCCTAGGAAGCTCTTTGCTACCTTCTCCTCCCTCCTGAATCCTCCTCCCCCTCCCCCCCCCTCCTCCCTCTCTGCGGATGACTTCGTCAACCATTTTGAAAAGAAGGTTGACGACATCCGATCCTCGTTTGCTAAGTCAAACGACACTGCTGGTCCTGCTCACACTGCCCTACCCTGTGCTTTGACCTCTGTCCCCTCTCTCTCCAGATGAAATCTTGCGTCTTGTGATGGCCGGCCGCCCAACAACCTGCCCACTTGACCCTATCCCCTCCTCTCTTCTCCAGACCATTTCCGGAGACCTTCTCCCCTACCTCACCTCGCTCATCAACTCATCCTTGACCGCTGGCTACGTCCCTTCCGTCTTCAAGAGAGCGAGAGTTGCACCCCTTCTGAAAAAACCTACACTCGATCCCTCCGATGTCAACAACTACAGACCAGTATCCCTTCTTTCTTTTCTCTCCAAAACTCTTGAACGTGCCGTCCTTGGCCAGCTCTCCTGCTATCTCTCTCAGAATGACCTTCTTGATCCTAATCAGTCAGGTTTCAAGACTGGGCATTCAACTGAGACTGCTCTTCTCTGTGTCACGGAGGCTCTCCGCAATGCTAAAGCTAACTCTCTCTCCTCTGCTCTCATCCTTCTAGACCTATCTGCTGCCTTTGATACTGTGAACCATCAGATCCTCCTCTCCACCCTCTCCGAGCTGGGCATCTCCGGCGCGGCCCACGCTTGGATTGCGTCCTACCTGACAGGTCGCTCCTACCAGGTGGCGTGGTGAGAATCTATCTCCGCACCACGTGCTTTCACCACTGGTGTCCCCCAGGGCTCTGTTCTAGGCCCTCTCCTATTCTCACTATACACCAAGTCACTTGGCTCTGTCATATCCTCACATGGTCTCTCCTATCATTGCTATGCAGACGACACACAATTAATCTTCTCCTTTCCCCCTTCTGATAACCAGGTGGCGAATCGCATCTCTGCATGTCTGGCAGACATATCAGTGTGGATGACGGATCACCACCTCAAGCTGAACCTCGGCAAGACGGAGCTGCTCTTCCTCCCGGGGAAGGACTGCCCGTTCCATGATCTCGCCATCACGGTTGACAACTCCCTTGTGTCCTCCTCCCAAAGTGCTAAGTACCTTGGCGTGACCCTGGACAACACCCTGTCGTTCTCCACTAACATCAAGGCGGTGACCCGATCCTGTAGGTTCATGCTCTACAACATTCGCAGAGTACGACCCTGCTTCACACAGGTAGCGGCGCAGGTCCTAATCCAGGCACTTGTCATCTCCCGTCTGGATTACTGCAACTCGCTGTTGGCTGGGCTCCCTGCCTGTGCCATTAAACCCCTACAACTCATCCAGAACGCCGCAGCCCGTCTGGTGTTCAACCTTCCCAAGTTCTCTCACGTCACCCCGCTCCTCCGCTCTCTCCACTGGCTTCCAGTTGAAGCTCGCATCCACTACAAGACCATGGTGCTTGCCTACGGAGCTGTGAGGGGAACGGCACCTCCGTACCTTCAGGCTCTGATCAGGCCCTACACCCAAACAAGGGCACTGCATTCATCCACCTCTGGCCTGCTCGCCTCCCTACCTCTGAGGAAGCACAGTTCCCGCTCAACCCAGTCAAAACTGTTCGCTGCTCTGGCACCCCAATGGTGGAACAAGCTCCCTCACGACGCCAGGACAGTGGAGTCAATCACCACCTTCCGGAGACACCTGAAACCCCACCTCTTTAAGGAATACCTTGGATAGGATAAAGTAATCCTTCTAACCCCCCCCCCCCTTAAAATATTTAGATGTACTATTGTAAAGTGGTTGTTCCACTGGATATCATAAGTTGAATGCACCAATTTGTAAGTCGCTCTGGATAAGAGCGTCTGCTAAATGCCATAAATGTAAAATGTAAATGGTCTGATGAAACAAAAATAGAACTCTTTGGCCATAATGACCATCGTTATGTTTGGAGGAAAAAGGGGGAGGCTTGCAAGCCGAAGAACACCATCCCAACCGTGAAGCCCGGGGGTGGCAGCATCATGTTGTAGGGGTGCTTGCTGCAGGAGAGACTGGTGCACTTCACAAAATAGATGGCTTCATGAGGAAGAAAATTATGTGGATATATTGAAGCAACATCTCAACACATCAGTCAGGAAGTTAAAGCTTGTTTGCAAATGGGGCTTCCAAATGGACAATGACCCCAAGTATACTTCCAAAGTTGTGTCAAAATGGCTTAAGGGCAACAAAGTCAAGGTATTGGAGTGGCCATCACAAAGCCCTGACGTCAATCCCATAGACAATTTGTGGGCAGAACTGAAAAACCGTGTGCCCAGGCCGGCGGAGATACAATCTTCGGCAAAATCATTCGCAAGGAGATTCCTGCAAAAATATTATTTGAAGATAAATATTATTTGAAGAAAAATATTATTTGAAGATAAATATTATTTGAAGATAATAAACATATAAACATATTCAAAGATGACAAAAAATGTAATGTGATACAATTTTGTATCACGTATTTTCAATTTAAATCCGTATAATAAAATGATAGCAATACCAATGCTAAACATACAGTCTTGGAACTGTACGTTGACAATGGTTAAGGTAAAATTCAATTACAGTTAATAAAATAATATAGAAAATATTTACACAAGAAGCAACCTATTATCACACAGTCAAACTCTCATTTCATTTAGTAAGTTGACCTGCCGTTCTCACTGTTAAACATCACAGTGTTCAATACAACGGCTCTTTAATTCAAAGGAAAAAATTACTATAAATAGACATCCTAAAGAATACATTTCAATACATTTCTTTAAAAAACAAAACAATAAAATAATATACTGTATTTTGGATATTTCATTTAGTGATTACCTGACTCAGTTACACCAGCTCTGTCAGGAGGAATGGGCCAAAATTCACCTAACTTATTGTGGGAAGCTTGTGGAAGGCTACCCGAAACGTATGACCCAAGTTAAACAATTTAAAGGGAATGCTACCAAATACTAATTGAGTGTATGTAAACTTCTGACCCACTGGGAATGTGATGAAAGAAATAAAAGCTGAAATAAATCAAATCAAATCAAATGTATTTATATAGCCCTTCTTACATCAGCTGATATCTCAAAGTGCTGTACAGAAACCCAGCCTAAAACCCCAAACAGCAAGCAATGCAGGTGTAGAAGCACGGTGGCTAGGAAAAACTCCCTAGAAAGGCCAAAACCTAGGAAGAAACCTAGAGAAGAACCAGGCTATGAGGGGTGGCCAGTCCTCTTCTGGCTGTGCCGGGTGGAGATTATAACAGCACATGGCCAAGATGTTCAAATGTTCATAAATGACCAGCATGGTCAAATAATAATAATCATAGTAGTTGTCGAGGGTGCAACAAGTCAGTAACACAAGAGTAAGTGTCAGTTGGCTTTTTCATAGCCGATCTTTGAGAGTATCTCTACCGCTCCTGCTGTCTCTAGAGACTTGAAAACAGCAGGTCTGGGACAGGTAGCACGTCCGGTGAACAGGTCAGGGTTCCAAAGCTGTAGGCAGAACAGTTGGAACTGGAGCAGCAGCAATGCCAGGTGAACTGGGGACAGCAAGGAGTCATCAAGCCAGGTAGTCCTGAGGCATGGTCCTAGGGCTCAGGTCCTCTGAGAGAAAGAAAGAAAGAAAGAGAGAAAGAGAGAATTAGAGAGAGCATATTTAAATTCACACAGGACACCGGAAAAAACAAGAGAATTACTCAAGATGTGACAGACTGACCCTAGCCCCCCGACACATAAACTACTGCAGCATAAATACTGGAGGCTGAGACAGGAGGGGTCAAGAGACACTGTGGCCCTATCCGATGAAACTCCCGGACAGGGCCAAACAGGTAGGATATAACCCCACCCAGTTTGCCAAAGCACAGCCCCCACATCACTGGAGGGATATCTCCAACCACCAACATACCATCCCGGGACAAGGCCGAGTATAGCCCACAAAGATCTCTGCCACGGCACAACCCAAGGGGTGTGCCAACCCAGACAGGAAGACCACATCTGTGACTCAACCCACTCAAGTGACGCACCCTTCCCAGGGACGGCATGGAAGAACACCAGTAAGCCAGTGACTCAGCCCCTGTAATAGGGGTAGAGGCAGAGAATCCCAGTGGAAAGAGGGGAACCGGCCAGGCAGAGACAGCAAGGGCAGTTCGTTGCTCCAGCCTTTCCATTCACCTTCACACCCCTGGGCCAGACTACACTTAATCATAGGACCTACTGAAGAGATATGTCTTCAGTAAAGAATTAAAGGTTGAGACTGAGTCTGCGTCGCTGACATGGGTAGGCAGACAATTCCATAAAAATGGAGCTCTATAGGAGAAAGCCCTGCCTCCAGCTGTTTGCTTAGAAATTCTAGGAACAATTAGAAGGCCCGCGTTTTGTGACCGTAGCGTACGTGTAGGTATGTACGGCAGGACCAAATCGGAAAGATAGGTAGGAGCAAGCCCATGTAATGCTTTGTAGGTTAGCAGTAGAACCTTGAAATCAGCCCTTGCCTTAATTGGAAGCCAGTGTAGGGAGGCTAGCACTGGAGTAATATGATCAATTTTTTTGGTTCTAGTCAGGATTCTAGCAGCCGTATTTAGCACTAACTGAAGTTTATTTAGTGCTTTATCTGGGTAGCCAGAAAGTAGAGCATTGCAGTAGTCCAACCTAGAAGTAACAAAGGTATGGATTAATCTTTCTGCGTCATTTTTGGACAGAAAGTTTCTGATTTTTGCAATGTTACGTAGATGGAATAAAGCTGTCCTTGAAACAGTCTTGATATGTTCTTCAAAAGAGAGATCAGGGTCCAGAGTAACGCCGAGGTCCTTCACAGTTTTATTTGAGACAACTTTACAACCATCCAGATTAATTGTCAAATTCAGCAGAAGATATCTTTGTTTCTTGGGACCTAGAACAAGCATCTCTGTTTTGTCCAAGTTTAAAAGTAGAACGTTTGCAGCCATCCACTTCCTTATGTCTGAGACACAGGCTTCTAGCGAGGGGAATTTTGGGGCTTCACCATGTTTCATTGAAATGTACAGCTGTGTGTCATCCGCATAGCAGTGAAATTTAACATTTTGTTTTCGAATGACATCCCCAAGAGGTAAAATATATAGTGAAAACAATAATGGTCCTAAAACGGAACCTTGAGGAACACCAAAATTTACAGTTGATTTGTCAGAGGACAAACCATTCACAGAGACAAACTGATATCTTTCCGACAGATAAGATCTAAACCAGGCCAGAACTTGTCCATGTAGACCAATTTGGGTTTCCAATCTCTCCAAAAGAATGTGGTGATCGATGGTATCAAAAGCAGCGCTAAGATCTAGGCGCACGAGGACAGATGCAGAGCCTCGGTCTGACGTCATTAAAATGTCATTTACCACCTTCACAAGTGCAGTCTCAGTGCTATGATGGGGTCTAAAACCGGACTGAAGCGTTTCGTATACATTGTTTGTCTTCAGGAAGGCAGTGAGTTGCTGCGCAACAGCTTTTTCTAAAATGTTTGAGAGGAATGGAAGATTCGATACAGGCCGATAGTTTTTTATAATTTCTGGGTCAAGATTTGGCTTTTTCAAGAGAGGCTCTATTACTGCCACTTTTAGTGAGTTTGGTACACATCCGGTGGATAGAGAGCCGTTTATTATGTTCAACATAGGAGGGCCAAGCACAGAAAGCAGCTCTTTCAGTAGTTTAGTTGGAATAGGGTCCAGTATGCAGCTTGAAGGTTTAGAGGCCATGATTATTTTCATCATTGTGTCAAGAGATATAGTACTAAAACACTTTAGTGTCTCCCTTGATCCTAGGTCCTGGCAGAGTTGTGCAGACTCAGGACAACGGAGATTTGGAGGAATACGCAGATTTAAAGAGGAGTCCGTAATTTGCTTTCTAATGATCATGATCTTTTCCTCAAAGAAGTTCATGAATTCATTACTGCTGAAGTGAGAGCCATCCTCTCTTGGGGAATGCTGCTTTTTAGTTAGCTTTGCGACAGTATCAAAAAGAAATTTCGGATTGTTCTTATTTTCCTCAATTAAGTTGGAAAAATAGGATGATCGAGCAGCAGTGAGGGCTCTTCGATACTGCACGGTACTGTCTTTCCAAGCTAGTCGGAAGACTTCCAGTTTGGTGTGGCGCCATTTCCGTTCCAATTTTCTGGAAGCTTGCTTCAGAGCTCGTGTATTTTCTGTATACCAGGGAGCTAGTTTCTTATGACAAATGTTTTTAGTTTTTAGGGGTGCGACTGCATCTAGGGTATTGCGCAAGGTTCAATTGAGTTCCTCAGTTAGGTGGTTAACTGATTTTCGTCCTCTGACGTCCTTGGGCAGGCAGAGGGATTCTGGAAGGGCATCAAGGAATCTTTGGGTTGTCTGAGAATTTATAGCACGACTTTTAATGCTCCTTGGTCTGGGTCTGAGCAGATTATTTGTTGTGATTGCAAACGTTATAAAATGGTGGTCCGATAGTCCAGGATTATGAGGAAAAACATTAAGATCCACAACATTTATTCCACGGGACAAAACTAGGTCCAGAGTATGACTGTGGCAGTGAGTAGGTCCAGAGACATGTTGGACAAAACCCACTGAGTCGATGATGGCTCCGAAAGCCTTTTGGAGTGGGTCTGTGGACTTTTCCATGTGAATATTAAAGTCACAAAAAATTTGAATATTATCTGCTAAGACTACAATGTCCGATTGGAATTCAGGGAACTCAGGGAGGAACGCTGTATATGGCCCAGGAGGCCTGTAAACAGTAGCTATAAAAAGTGATTGAGTAGGCTGCATAGATTTCATGACTAGAAGCTCAAAAGACGAAAACATTGTTGTTGTTTTTTTTGTAAATTGAAATTTGCTATCGTAAATGTTAGCAACACCTCCGCCTTTGCGGGATATGGTCACTAGTGTAACCAGGAGGTGAGGCTACTCCTGCCCAGTAACTAGAATATGCATATAATTATTGGCTTTGGATAGAAAACACCCTAAAGTTTCTAAAACTGTTTGAATGGTGTCTGTGAGTATAACAGAACTCATTTGGCAGGCAAAACCCTGAGACATTTTCTGACAGGAAGTGGATACCTGATGTGTTGTATTACCTTTAAACCTATCCCATTGAAAAACACAGGGGCTGAGGAATATTTTGGCACTTCCTATTGCTTCCACTAGATGTCACCAGCCTTTACAAAGTGTTTTGAGTCTTCTGGAGGGAGATCTGACCGAACAAGAGCCATGGAACGATGATGGCCCATTAGACACCTGGCGCGCGAGTTCATGTTGGGTACCCTCGTTCCAATACGTTATAAAAGAGAATGCATTCGTCCACCTTGAATATTATTCATGTTCTGGTTAAAAAAGGCCCTAATGATTTATGCTATACAACGTTTGACATGTTTGAACGAACGTAAATATATTTTTTTCCCCTCGTTCATGAAGTGAAGTCCGGCGGGCTTAGATCATGTGCTAACAAGACGGAGATTTTTGGACATAAATTATGAGCTTTTTTGAACAAAACTACATTCGTTATGGACCTGTGATACCTGGAAGTGACATCTGATGAAGAGAATCAAAGGTAATGGATTATTTACATAGTATTTTCGATTTTAGATCTCCCCAACATGACGACTAGTCTGTATCGCAACGCGTATTTTTCTGGGCGCAGTGCTCAGATTATTGCAAAGTGTGATTTCCCAGTAAGGTTATTTTTAAATCTGACAAGTTGATTGCGTTCAAGAGATGTAAATCTATAATTCTTTAAATGACAATATAATATTTTACCAATGTTTTCTAATTTTAATTATTTAATTTGTGGTGTTGACTTGACTGCCGGTTATTGGAGGGAAACGATTTCCTCAACATCAATGCCATAGTAAAACGCTGTTTTTGGATATAAATATGAACTTGATGGAACTAAAAATGCATGCATTGTCTAACATAATGTCCTAGGAGTGTCATCTGATGGAGATTGTAAAAGGTTAGTGCATCATTTTAGCTGGTTTTATGGTTTTGGTGACCCTGTCTTTGAATTGACAAAACATTACACACAACTCTTGTAAATGTACTGTCCTAACATACTCTAAATTTATGCTTTCGCAGTAAAACCTTTTTGAAATCGTAAAACGTGGTTAGATTAAGGAGATGTTTATCTTTCAAAGGGTGTAAAATAGTTGTATGTTTGAAAAATTTGAATTTTGACATTTATTTGGATTCAAATTTGCCGCTCTTGAAATGCACCTGCTGTTGATGAGTGCACCACGGGTGGCACGCTAGCGTCCCACCTAGCCCATAGAGGTTAAATAAAAGTAGAGATCACATCTTCTCATCCAGGGAGTTCAGACACACAGGGAGGGAGCCCATAGAGGTTAAGATTAACGCTTTATTATGAAGAGACTTCTCTCCATCTTAGCTACTGTTGTATCAATATGTTTACAATCCAGGGTTACTCCAAGCAGTTTAGTCTCCTCAACTTGCTCAATTTCCACATTATTCATTACGAGATGAACAGGTGAGCAGTACGTGTCTATGAAATGAGAGTATGAACAGTGTGAGGACCGTTAAAACGTCTTAGGGCTAGGGGGCAGTTTTCGGAAGATCGGAGAGTCTGGCGAGCCCAAAGTAAAATGCCTGTTACTCAGGCCCAGAAGCTATGCATATAATTGGTAGATTTGGAAAGAAAACACTCTGACGTTTCCAAAATTGTTAAAATAATGTCTGTGAGTATAACAGAACTGATATGGCAGGCGAAAACCCAAAGAAAATCCGACCAAAAATAAATAAATAAAATCACAGGCTCATATTTTGTAAAGCTATTGAAAACTCCTATGTCCGTCACCCAGATTGCAATTCATAATAGCTTCCACTAGATGTCAACAGTATTTATTCAAGGTTTTGAGGCTTCTATTTTGAAAAATAAATAAATATTTACACTTTCAGTGAGCTGACTGCTTGGGTCACATCAGTGTTTTTGCGCGCGATGGAGAGGGTGCGCACTTGCGAATTTGGCGTTCCTATTGAACACAGTAGTTTCCGTATGAAATATTATAGTTTATTTACATTTTAGACAACCTGAGGATTATATAGACACGTTGTTTGACTTGTTTGGACGAAGTTTACTGGTAGCTTTTAGAACTTCTTTTTCTGCATGTTGAAGGAGTGGATTTCTGAAGTCATGGCGCCTGCTAAACAGACTATTTTGGGATATAAAGGACTTTATCGAACAAAACGACCATTCATTGTGTAGCTGGGACACTTGGGATTGCAAACAGAGGAAGATCTTCAAAGGTAAGTGATTTATTTTATCGCTATTTGGGATTCTGTGACTCCTCTGCTTGTTTGGAAAATATGTTGTTGTGGGGTGCTGTCCTCAGATAATCGAATGCTATGCTTTCACCGTAAAGCCTTTTTGAAATCTGACAACGCAGTTCGATTGCCAAGATTCTAAGCTTTTCAATGATGTATGACACTTGTATTGGATGTTTAATATTACAATATTTCTCTATTTTTGAATTTGGCGCCCTGCAATTTCACCGGATGTTGTCATAGGTGTTTCGCTAGCGGTCCGCGAGCCCTAAGAGTTATTAAAACCATGTGCCCTGATTAGTTAAAACTGGTTCCATCAGAGCCCTTACAAAACCTTTTACAACTGATTCATCACTGTCATACCTTATAGGGTCCAGAGTTTTCCTTGTTAGGTAAACAGATAAGGACAAACTCTGGGCCCCAGGGCAAAAAAATTGCCCGCCCCCCCCCCCCCCCCCCCACTCTGGGACCTATGGTTGCCACCAGTCTGCTTGCCGTTCTCAGTTATCGTCAGGTACTGTATGTGGATGATCAGGGCTTTATTCAGAAAAAGTTTCTTGGGCTACTTTGATTTGTCAAGTGGGCGAGATGTGAATTCCGTGTTTATCTTCATGGACAAACTTGTTGTTCTAACATACGATGGCACAGCTTCAAGGGAATGTATCCGCTATTTGTATTTCCAGCTGAGTCCCCTCCTGTTCCATGATTTAACAAGCGATGACCACTCCACTACCATTGTCAACTACCTCCTCACATGAACTGGAAGCCACGTCTCATGTGGCCCACTCATCCACTGGCACATTGAATGTTTCCTCTCCAAGCACTGTGAGGGAACCCCTGTCAATTTTCTCTCATTACTGTATGTAGAGTCAACTACTATCACAATCACATTATTACACGTCTATGGAGAGGAGGGGACCTGATCCTATATCATAATGAATCAGATCACATGGAGAGGGGGGACTTGATCCTAGATTATAATGAATCAGATTACATGGAGAGGGGGGACCTGATCATATATCATAATGAATCAGATTACATGGAGAGGGGGGACCTGATCCTATGTCATAATGAATCAGATTACATGGAGATGGGGGGACCTGATCCTAGATCATAATGAATCAGATTACATGGAGAGGGGGGACCTGATCCTTCATCATAATGAATCAGATTACATGGAGAGGGGGGACCTGATCCTAGATCATAATGAATCAGATTACATGGAGAGGGGGACCTGATCCTAGATCATAATGAATCAGATTACATGGAGAGGGGGGACCTGATCCTAGATCATAATGAATCAGATTACATGGAGGTGGGGACCTAATCCTAGATCATTATAAATCAGATTACATGGAGAGGAGGACCTGATCCTATATCATAATGAATCAGATTACATGGAGAGGGGGGACCTGATCCTAGATCATAATGAATCAGATTACATGGAGAGGAGGGACCTGATCCTAGATCATAATGAATCAGATTACATGGAGAGGGGGGACTAATCCTAGATTATGATGAATCAGATTACATGGAGAGGGGGACTTGATCCTAGATCAGAATCAATCAGATTACATGGAGAGGGGGGACCTGATCCTAGATCATAATGAATCAGATTACATGGAGGGGGGGACCTAATCCTAGATCATAATAAATCAGATTACATGGAGAGGAGGACCTGATCCTATATCAAAATGAATCAGATTACATGGAGAGGGGGGACCTGATCCTAGATCATAATGAATCAGATTACATGGAGAGTAGGGACCTGATCCTAGATCATAATGAATCAGTTTACATGGAGGGGGGACTTGATCCTAGATCAAAATGAATCAGATTACATGGAGAGGGGGGACCTGATCCTATATCATAATAAATCAGATTACATGGAGAGGGGGGACCTGATCCTAGATCATAATGAATCAGATTACATGGAGAGGGGGACATGATCCTAGATTATAATGAATCAGATTACATGGAGAGGGGGGACCTGATCCTAGATCATAATGAATTAGATTACATGGAGAGGGGGGACCTGATCCTAGATCATAATGAATCAGATTACATGGAGAGGGAGGACCTGATCCTAGATCATAATGAATTAGATTACATGGAGAGGGGGGACCTGATCTTAGATCATAATGAATCAGATTACATGGAGAGGGGGGACCTGATCCTAGATCATAATGAATTAGATTACATGGAGAGGGGGGACCTGATCCTAGATTATAATGAATCAGATTACATGGAGAGTGGGGACCTGATCCTAGATCATAATGAATCAGATTACATGGAGAGGAGGGACCTGATCCTAGATCATATTGAATCAGATTACATGGAGAGGTGGGACCTGATCCTAGATTCTAATGAATCAGGTTACATGGAGAGTGGGGACCTGATCCTAGATCATAATGAATCAGATTACATGGATAGGGAGGACCTGATCCTAGATCATAATGAATCAGATTACATGGAGAGGAGGGGACCTGATCCTAGATCATAATGAATCAGATTACATGGAGAGGGGCGATCTGATCCTAGATCATAATGAATCAGATTACATGGAGAGCCGGATATATATAATATACCCTACTATTTTTTAAATATTTAATATGCCATAAACAGTTTTTTTAACAGTTTCATTAATTCATTCTAATTAACTTAATATTATGACACACCCCTCTCTATTGTCATTGGTTGCACTAATTGCACTGTTTGTCTACATAACCTGGTTCAAGTATTGATGACATCACCCTGAAGAAGGCACAGTGATGCTGAAACGTTGGTAAATACCCATTCAATTGCTGGGAGTTTATACATGGAGTGTGCGACTCTCTTTATTTTGATAGTTTATAACTCGTATGTATTTGCCATCTTTTTGTGTTTTTCAGGCAGCCTGGGAAAGAACTGAAAAAACTCACTAAAGAGTCAAGACAGAGACACCAGAAAGACCCAAGAAGACTTGGATGCAGCATCAGAGGACAGAGAGGGATGTTCAGAACTCACTCAGTCTGGTCAGTTGGTGAGGGTAGACTTGGAGGCTGCTTACCTGACATGGAGGAAGTCCCCCCTCCTCTCCCCTACCTTCCCTATACCCCCCTCCTCTCCCCACCTTCCCTATACCCCCTCCTCTCCCCTACCTTCCCTATACCCCCCTCCTCTCCCCTACCTTCCCTATACCCCCCCTCCTCTCCCCTACCTTCCCTATACCCCCTCCTCTCCCCTACCTTCCCCCCTACCACCTCCTCTCCCCTACCTTCCCTATACCCCCTCCTCTCCCCTACCTTCTCTATACCCCCCCTCCTCTCCCCTACCTTCCCTATACCCCCTCCTCTCCCCTACCTTCCCTATACCCCCTCCTCTCCCCTACCTTCCCTATACACCCCTCCTCTCCCCTACCTTCCCTATACCCCCTCCTCTCCCCTACCTTCCCTATACCCCCCCCCCCCCCCCCACCCTATTATGTTGTACTCCTCAACCCAATAGGCCCTGGAGCAGCTGTGATCAGGTTAGAAGAGAATGACTCCTCAACCCAATAGGCCCTGGAGCAGCTGTGATTAGATTAGAAGATAATGACTCCTCAACCCAAGAGGCCCATAAAAATTATACATTTATGGATTGTTTTATGAATTGTTTTCTTTTTATTCAACCTGGTTATGAGAGAACCCCCACATCACTAGCTTCTCTTTATTCAACCTGCCATCTACCCACCTGGGGACTGAGGGTTATGAGAGAACCCCCACATCACTAGCTTCTCTTTATTCAACCTGCCATCTACCCACCTGGGGACTGAGGGTTATGAGAGAACCCCCACATCACTAGCTTCTCTTTATTCAACCTGCCATCTACCCACCTGGGGACCGAGGGTTATGAGAGAACCCCCACATCACTAGCTTCTCTTTATTCAACCTGCCATCTACCCACCTGGGGACTGAGGGTTATGAGAGAACCCCCACATCATAGCTTCTCTTTATTCAACCTGCCATCTACCCACCTGGGGACTGAGGGTTATGAGAGAACCCCCACCTCACTAGCTTCTCTTTATTCAACCTGCCATCTACCCACCTGGGGACTGAGGGTTATGAGAGAACCCCCACATCACTAGCTTGCATGTTCTGCAGCCTTGTAAAGATAAGGAGGGGATGACTGGGAGGCAGGTTGCATTTATTGTCATGAATCTTGCCCTGGAGGCAGTTGGCATTTATTGTCATGAATCTTGCCCTGGAGGCAGTTCAGCAAAATATTCACTAGCTTGCACAGGCACAAAGTAATACAATCTGATTTTAATCCTAACCTCAACCACACTGCTAATCCTTCCCTTAAATTAAGACCATAAAACAACATTTTCCACAGCCAATTCTGACTTTGCAGCTGACATATCTAGAGGAAATCGCACAGTTCTGCCTCCAGGTCAAGATTCATGCCAAACGTCAACATGAGACAGGGAGAAGCAATGTAAAAATCAATAACGGAATTGTTTTCACAATTAACATGCTTTTTCTTGTTTCAAGTATGTTTTATTATGAAAAGTACAATATATCCATGTATACTTGTACAACTATGGAGCGTATGTCCACATATAATTGTACAATTTGTTTTTCCAACATAAAAGACAAGAAATGATCACATTGGTATTTTAACAGTGTTATTTTAAGAGTTTAAATGTTTAAACAGAGGATACATCTAAAACAGGATAAAACAAGTGCAGTATGTTGTGAGAATGTTACTTTAACGTCGACTCATAACGTCACACTATAACTTCATGGGAGTCTTGTGGAAAGACTGCATGTTGTTTTGGGTGGATTGAGTGACGTCTTCATCAACATTTTGCAGAATATTCCGGTAATATTTTCACCTCTTGTCGGCTGCAGACATTCATAAGGAGTTCCAGTAGTTTATTTGCCATTTGCAGGTATTAAAAGTAATACATACATTGTAATTCCTTGTTGGAGCTCTGTCACATACAGGACAGTACATACCAGAGGAGGCTGCTGAGGGGAGGACGGCTCATAATAATGTCTGGAACAGAGTGAATGAAATGGAACACATGGAAACCACGTGTTTGATACCATTCCACTTATTCCACTCCAGCCATTACAAGCCTGTCCTCCCTAAATAAGGTCCCACCAACCTCCTGTGGTACAAACACAAACAGTAAAATATATCATAAAATCACACTGTGTGTGTGTGTGTGTCAGAGTGTGTGTCCGGTGTGTGTGTCCACTGTGTGTGTGTGTGTGTGCATGTGTGTGTGTGTGTGTGTGTCAGTGTGTGTTTGTGTGTGTCAGTGTGTATGTCAGTGTGTGTGTGTACAGTGTGTGAGTGTGTCCAGTGTGTGAGTGTGTGTGTATCAGTCCAGTTTGTGTGTTTGTGTGTGTGTGTGTGTGTGTGCTTGTCCAGTGTGTGTGTGTGTGTGTGTGTGTGTGTGTGTGTGTGTGTGTGTGTGTGTGCTTGTCCAGTGTGTGTGTGTGTGTGTGTGTGTGTGTGTGTGTGTGTGTGTGTGTGTGTGTGTGTCAGGTTATTATTTACAGGGACACTGAGGAGTCACCATAAATCCTAAACCCTGGATAGAGGGGCTCAGTGAATGTGGAGGTGAATGTGATCAGGTGGGTCAGTGTGTCAGAGGAGGCTCTATAGAAGGACAGAGTGCCGGCTGACCAGTCCAGATACACTCCTACTCTGTGGGAGCTGGAGGAGGGGACGTCTATGGTAGTGGAGTTATTATTATACCAGCTGGAGGAGGGGACGTCTATGGTAGTGGAGTTATTATTATACCAGCTGGAGGAGGGGACGTCTATGGTAGTGGAGTTATTATTATACCAGCTGGAGGAGGGGACGTCTATGGTAGTGGAGTTATTATTATACCAGCTGGAGGAGGGGACGTCTATGGTAGTGGAGTTATTATTATACCAGCTGGAGGAGGGGACGTCTATGGTAGTGGAGTTATTATTATACCAGCTGGAGGAGGGGACGTCTATGGTAGTGGAGTTATTATTATACCAGCTGGAGGAGGGGACGTCTATGGTAGTGGAGTTATTATTATACCAGCTGGAGGAGGGGACGTCTATGGTAGTGGAGTTATTATTATACCAGCTGGAGGAGGGGACGTCTATGGTAGTGGAGTTATCATTATACCAGCTGGAGGAGGGGACGTCTATGGTAGTGGAGTTATTATTATACCAGCTGGAGGAGGGGACGTCTATGGTAGTGGAGTTATTATTATACCAGCTGGAGGAGGGGACGTCTATGGTAGTGGAGTTATTATTATACCAGCTGGAGGAGGGGACGTCTATGGTAGTGGAGTTATTATTATACCAGCTGGAGGAGGGGACGTCTATGGTAGTGGAGTTATTATTATACCAGCTGGAGGAGGGGACGTCTATGGTAGTGGAGTTATTATTATACCAGCTGGAGGAGGGGACGTCTATGGTAGTGGAGTTATTATTATACCAGCTGGAGGAGGGGACGTCTATGGTAGTGGAGTTATTATTATACCAGCTGGAGGAGGGGACGTCTATGGTAGTGGAGTTATCATTATACCAGCTGGAGGAGGGGACGTCTATGGTAGTGGAGTTATTATTGTGCCAGGCAGAGTATCTGTAGTCAGAGCAGGACAGACTCCAGGACTTGTCATTGAATCCAAGACAACAGTCCTCAACCCTTCCTCTCCTGTTGATTCCTTTATATGTCACTCCTATATCAGCCCCCCCACTCCACTCTACCTCCCCTCTCCCACTCCACTCTACCTCCCAGTAACAGCGCCCAGTCAGACCCTCTCTACACAACACCTGTCTACAGCCCTTAAATCTCTCTGGGTGATCAGGATACGGCTGCTCCTCTCTCATACATGTCACCTTTCTGTTCTCCTCAGACAGAGAGAGGTGTCTGTTTACTGTGTTTGGGTCCAGTGTGAGATCACAGACATCTGATGGATGAAACCAGACACAATATTAGAAATCATCATCATTCACATTAGAATGTTAACTCACTTTTCACTAATTCATTTAATGTAGATGTTTCTAGGTATCAAAAGGAGAAGTTAAGGTAACTTGAGACTTGTTGAATGATCACATGTTATACTGTATGGTAATATAAAACACACTTATTCACATTAATTACACACACACACACACACACACACACACACACACACAGCAACTCTTTGTAAACGTTGGTGTCCCTGATTTCTGCTTCTGTAGAACTACAGATGATATTTAATATGACCAAGTCAGTAATGATGGTGGTCTTTGACTTAACTTGAATTAAGACTTATTCTTAGTCATATTCTTCACAGCAGTCAACACTCACATTTTCTAAGTCCAGGTTTCATTCTGTTCTCTCCACCATGTTCCACACTGTAGCGGTAAGCAGAAAAACAGACAGTCATTGAGGGATACACCTGAACACACACACACACACACACACACTGGACACACACACACTGGACACACACACACACACACACACACACACACACACACACACACACACACACACACACACACACACACACACACACACACACACACACACACACACACACACTCACACAAACTGGACACAAACACACACACACTGGACACAAACACACACACACTGGACACAAACACACACACACACTGGACACACACACACACACACACAAACTGGACAAAAAGACACACAGGACACACACACACACACACGGTCAAGCGTGGTAAGAACATTTTCAGTGTTTGTGTCCAGTGTGTGTGTCCAGTAAGTGTGTGTCCAGTGTGTGTGTCCAGTGTGTGTGTATGTGTCCAGTGTGTGTGTGTGTGTGTCCTGTGTGTGTGTGTGTCCTGTGTGTGTGTGTGTGTGTGTGTGTCCTGTGTGTCCTGTGTGTGTGTGTGTGTGTCCTGTGTGTCCTGTGTGTCCTGTGTGTCCTGTGTGTGTGTGTGTGTGTCCTGTGTGTGTGTGTGTCCTGTGTGTGTGTGTGTGTGTGTGTGTCCTGTGTGTCCTGTCTGTCCTGTGTGTGTGTGTGTGTCCTGTGTGTGTATGTGTGTCCTGTGTGTGTGTGTGTGTGTGTCCTGTGTGTGTGTGTGTGTGTGTCCTGTGTGTGTGTGTGTGTCCGTCCTGTGTGTGTGTGTCCGTCCTGTGTGTGTGTGTCCGTCCTGTGTGTGTCCGTCCTGTGTGTGTCCGTCCTGTGTGTGTCCGTCCTGTGTGTGTGTGTGTGTGTGTCCGTCCTGTGTGTGTCCTGTGTGTGTGTGTGTGTGTCCGTCCTGTGTGTGTCCCGTGTGTGTGTGTGTGTCCCGTGTGTGTGTGTGTGTCCCGTGTGTGTGTGTGCTGTGTGTGTGTGTGTCCTGTGTGTGTGTGTGCTGTGTGTGTGTGTGTCCTGTGTGTGTGTGTGTGTGTGTGTCCTGTGTGTGTCCTGTGTATGTCATGTGTGTGTGTGTGTGTGTCCTGTGAGTGTGTGTGTGTGTGTCCTGTG